>NC_133665.1:71605282-71813290 GCF_037893015.1 Macrotis lagotis
GTCAATAGAAAAAAGGGAAATGTAATGGGAAAAAGAAAAAGGAGAGGGGGAATAGGCCAAGATATTTCATATAATAAGATTTTTCTTCATTACAATGAACTATTGCAATGATATGGAAGGGGGGAAGGCAAGGGGGAATGAAGGAATCTTCACTCTCATCAGAGGTGGCTAGGAGAGGAAACAGCATATGTACTCAATGGGGTATAGACATTTGGAGTAAGAAGGAGAGAGGGGAGGGGGGACAGGGGGAAGGGGTGGGGATGTAAATGAAGGAGGAGAGGATGGACCATGGGGAGAGAATGGTTAGATATAATGCATTTTTTTTTTTACTTCTTGCAAGGGGCTGGGGTTGGATGGCCTGTCTGGGACCATAGGGTCAGGTGGATGCTGGGCCTAAGGGGTGGTATGGGGGCTCAGGGCCTCTTGGCCCCAGGACCAGGGATCTGTCTTCTGCACCACTCAGCTACCCTACAGCAGAGTCAGTGAAAGGAGAGAGAAAATATAGTACATGAAAGTGGAGAAATAAGAAAGGAGGGAGTTGTGATCAGCAATGGCAATGGTGGAAAAATATGGAAGTAACTTTTGTGATGGACTTATAAAGAATATGATCCACCTGCAACAGAGTTGGTGGTGTTGGAATAAAAACTGAAGCACATGTTTTATTATTATTATTATTATTTAGGGGGGAGGTACAGGGCAAATGGGCTGGGTGGCCTGCCTGGGGCCACATAGCAGGGTGATCTTTGGGTGTCTGAGGCCGGATTCGCACCCGGGTGCTCCTGGATCAAGGGCCAGTGCTCTGTCTGCCACCCAGCTGCCCCTACTATTATTAATATTTTATTTTATTTTATGTCTCCTTTTTTTTTTCTTTTTTTGGTTTATGCAGGGCAGTGGGGTTAGGGTGGCTTGCATGTCACACAGCTGGGTAATTGTTGCGTGTATAGAGCTGGATATGGGCTCGGGTGTTCCTGGCTCCAGGGCTGGTGCTCTGTCTGCTGCACCATGTGGCCATACCTACAATTATTATTTTTTAATTTTAATTTTAATGTTTTTTCTCCCCTTTACTTTGTCGCTCAAGTGAGTCGATATTTTTTGGGAGGAGGGGGTATTTTGTTTACTCTTAAACAAGAATATTTTATTAATGTATAAAAAATGTACAAAATGAGAATAAATAAATATTAAACAAAAATCTACAATTAAGAACTCTAGACAAATCCTATGGAATTGTCAGAGGCCCCTATAGATTTTATGACTTGTGCAATGTCATTCAGCTATTAAGGATCAGAGGATAGGTTTGATCCCTGATATTTCTGACTCCAAACCCAGCACTATGCTTAACATCATCCTAGTTTTAGAAGAAGTAAGTCAAGCATGGAAATAAATATAAAACAAATTATTGATAAATGCATAGGAAAGATATCCATAAAGTGCTCTGAGAGATTAGAAGAGGACAGAGATTACACTAGATAGGCAGAAGACATATTTTTCAGGCTCCATATTAGCCAAACCCCTTTAGACAAACAGTAATCAATTTAGAGGCTAAAGACTTTTCAGATTGAACATTTCCCTGAACTTGACCGTGGGCTAAGCAGATAAGGACAGCTTGGAAAACAAGATAATGTTGAAGAAAAAGAGATTATGAAAAAGGTTAAAAGATTGGCTGGGGGATAAGAAGTGAGAGGAAAATAGGGGAAAGGTTAGAAACTGAAACTGGGGGAGGAAGATAAATCAAATGAGAAGAGAAAAGGAGAGTCACAGGAGGAAAAGAAAGGCTTCCAAAAAGAGGCTGGGTAAGTTAGGAGGAAAGGGGAATGAACAGGGAAGTTCAAACTCATGTAAGTAAGAGGAAGGAAGAAAAAGAAGTGACAGTAAGAATGAAAGAAAAATAGAAAAAAGAAACAATGCTACCATTCAACCAAATGGCTGGAAAATTTCCAGATGTGTTTAGCAAATATGTCTTTATTTAGAGAATTATGTTTGTGTGTATGTATGTGTGTGTGTGTGTGTGTATGTGTATATGTGGGGATGTTGGGAAAAGCAATGTGGTTTAGTGGAAGATATATATATATATATATATATATATATATATATATATATATATATATATATATGTATGTATATATGTAATGGTGGTAGAGCAACTAGGATTTTTCCCAAGAGTTAAGTTGACGAGGTGATGACAGCATTTTCAGTACCTTCGAAGCACAGGAAAAAAATAGTTTAACACCTAATTATTTGGAATAATTAGATAAAATGGTGGTGGGCTGGGGAGAACTGCTCCCCATACTGCTCTTCCCTTTCCCACAGGTGGCTTCCCCATCAGTTGCCTTGTCATGATATCTGTCTTCAAGAGTTAGTGTTCTTCCACTTTGACTGGACATGATTTATGGCACTTTTTCCCCCAAATGCAAGAATTCCCCACCATGACTTTGTGTAGTAGTGTACTCATTACAGTATGAATCAGTCAGAAACTTTGAATTTTTGGCCTGGCACTAATACTTACTGACTGTTGATGCAGAGGACTTGACTTCATCTTCCTGGGCTCCTTTTTTCTCATCTGAAAAGCATAGTTGATACTTGTATCACTTATTTCTCAGGGCTGGGTAACATGCTTTGTAAGCCTTTAAGTGCTTAAAAAAATCCCACCAGATTTAGAATCAAGAAATCTATGCCCTTGGCTCCGAGACTCAACATCCTCAGAAAGTCCCTTCACAATCTTGACTCTCAGTTTCTTTATCTGAAAATTGGGGATAACATTACCACCAAATCACAGTTTTTTCCCCCTTAGGAAAAGATTAAAGTTTCTGTTTTGATGTTGCTATTATTATTAGTTTTTAGAAAGCAGCACTGGACTTGAAAATAATAAATCTAGTTTTGAATTCCTATTATGATTTTTATTGTGTGACCCTGAGTATAGCTTCTCTTTGCATTAGTTTATTCATTTGTAAAATGGGATAATACTGGACTACATTCAGATTTTAACAAAGTAAAACTTTCTCTGTAGTACTCACTCTCATAACCTGAGTTAGTAGGTGAGGTAACACTGAGGAATGGTTGACTTCCCCTCCCCAGGTGTTCACACTATTTGTTCCTGACCTGTTGCAGAACATTCCAAGCTCATATGGTTCTGATCAGCCTGTTGAACACTGTAATTTATTTTAAACATAGTGATGTCATTTTGATATTCTTTGATAACAAAGGACAAGAACCAATCAACTCTTCTCTTCCCTCCACCATCTCCCATACTCCCTGATATTGATTAAGTAGTTAGCATTTTTATATCAATCCTCCAGTGGAAAGGTTTGAAAAGGTAGGAGAAATAACGAAAACATCACCTCCCTCCACAACCTTGTAAATATACTGTTCCTATTATACTTTGTCAATCCCTAGGGAGATTGGACTAAATTAATGGTTGGTATAAACATTATTCCCCCCCTCCGTCAACTTAGAGGAGACACTGCCTGGACAGAGTCCCCTTCAGATTCATATAAAGGTGTAGCCAAACTGATAAATGAGCTATTCCCTTGCTCTGGGCTACCGGATTGATTCACTAATGGGTCACACAAGTGTTGTTTCCTCACTGGTCCCAACTACTGCTACCCCTAGATTCTGATTGTCAATGGGATCTTGAATGATTTTGATGGATCTCCCTTTCTCTAGTCACCTGGGTACTTCCATTTCGGGATCCTCTCCATCTCAGATCAGAAAAGAAAACACGAAGAACAAAAGAAATAAAGGTACAAGGCCTTCATAAACACATGGTGATTGTTTGGGTGATAGGACCTGCCACCTTCCCTAACTCAGTGGAGAGCAACACCACCTCATTTGAAAGCTGCCAGGGGAAGAGCAAGAGATCATCTCTTCATACTAATGTATGTATACTCAGTTCTGGCTCAGCAGCCAAATAAGAAGCCTTTCCTAGCCACAAAGTAAACTAATAGGAAATAGTAGAGCAGTGATATCAGACTTAAATAAAAATGGATCCCTGCAGGTGATCCTTTCTGACCTGGAATTTGATACTTATTATAGGATCCCTATGTATGTTTTGAGGGGATGGTCCTCCTAAATACATATCCAGAAGTAGGCTTCCCTAGCCCCACATGGACTGGAATTAGGCTTGGAATATTATGCATACTTTAAGGACTAAACAGACACCCCACCCCATCCCTTCACCCTATCCCTCCAAAAAATTTGACAGAAGCAGATGTGGAGTCAACAAAGTTTGAGTTTGAGTCCTGGTTCAATGGCTTCTAAAATAAAAAAAAATAATATTCTGCCCTCTACAGACTATATTTAGAGAATAGGGTTTGGGTCTGGACACCATATTTCAAGATCAACACTGACAGGCTTGGAACATGTTCAAATGACAACCTGAACTGGAGAGCATGCCACTAGAATGAGCTAAGGAAGTTTGAGGTGAAAAGAAGACTTAGGGGCCTTAAAGTTCTGGTTCAATGTGCATTTTTCTAGCTGGAGGAGGTGGATGATCCATTATAGAATTAAAACAGAGGCTGACTGATTACTTGTTGGAGATATTATAGGGGAAATTTTCAGCAAGGTACAGGTTAAAATAGATGGTCTCTGCAGGCCTTTCCATAGCTCTGATTCTGAGATTATGTGGAAACCATAAAGTGGAATAGAAATGTGTTATCATGATCAGGTGTAGTAAAAATTGATCTGCCAAAAAGACCTTTGAATTTTTCTCCCTCTAGGATTAGTTCCTTTTAGCCTGAGGAACCAATACTAGTATTTCCTCTGATTATGCTCCAGATTACAATCTTTCAGATTTGATATCTGTACTTTAGTAGGAAGTAAAAATATATTAGCTAAAGCCTTACAAGATTGAAAGAAGGAACTGGATTTTGACAAGTAGACATGCTGAATAACTGTGAGAAATGGAAAAGTAGCTACTTTTGAATCATTCAACTGAGTAAAGAGCATTTCTTCTTTGTTTTTTTTTAGTAATATTTTCTTTTTTCCCTCTAAGATTTGTGTTTTTTTTTTTTAGAGTTCCTTATTCTATCCCTCTTCCCCTCCCCTAATCCTCTCCTGAGAACATTAAGTAATATGGCATAAATTGTACATGAACACTCATGTAAAACATTTCCATTTTATATAAAATGATGCACAAAGGAAGGAAGGAAGGAAGGAAGGAAGGAAGGAAGGAAGGAAGGAAGAAAATGCAGTTTAGTCTGCATTCAAACATCAGTCCTTTTTCTAGAGATAGCATTTTTCATCATGAATCCTTTGATCACTGACTGGATCATTATATTGCTGAGAATAGTTGTCATTCATTGTTCTTCATTGTACTTTATTGCTATTACTGTATACAATGTTCTCCTGATTTTGATCACTTCATTTTTCAAGTTCATGTATTTCCAGATTTTTCTGAAATCGTCCTGCTTATCCTTTCTTATAGCACAGTAATATTCCAACACAATCATATATAAAAACTTGTTCAGTCATTCCCCAACTAATGGGTATCCCCTCAATTTCCAATTCTTTGCCCCAGAAAAAGATAGGCTATAAATTATTTTACAATTAGGATATAGACCTAGTGGTGGTATTGCTGGATCAGGAGGTAGGCACATTTTTGTAACCCTTTGGGCATAGTCCCAAATTGCTCTCCAGAATGAATGGATCAGTTCAGAACTCCACTAATAGTACATTAATATCCCAATTTTCTCATCTCCCCGACAGTTACAGTTTTCCTGTTTTTTGTCATTTTAGTCAATCTGATAGGTGTGAAGAGGTACCTCAGAATGGGTACAGAGCATTTCAATGAAAAAAAGGACATTCTATTTTTAATGATTTATTTAAATCTGAATATAGATCATCAGTGCAATTCATTAAATTTGCTTAGTAAAAATTCATACTTTTAAATTAAAGTATTCAAAATATCATTACAATTGAATGCTATCTTTGTAAAAGCAAAGGCATTTTCCTTTTTTGTTTTTGTTTTCTTAGTACCTAGAAGAAAAATCTGTCCCATAGTAGGTATTTAATAATGAATGAATGAATGAATGAATCATAACAATTTTTCAGTCACTCCTTCTAAATTCCTATCAGAATGCATTCTTTCATTCTCATTCTCTGTTTCTCTTCAGTGATCAGATTTAGTATGTGAGCCATTCTCTTGGTTCTGTTCCCCCCTCCCCGCCTATTGCTTTATTTCATAAAGTCTTCCCAGATTTCTTTGTATTCCTCATACTTGTCAGACTTAATGGAATCATATTGTTTCATTATCTTAATGTACTATGATGCATTAAACTATTCCTCTGTTTTGGAGCATATAGGTTGCTTCCAGTAACAAGGTACATTTTAGTATGAAAATAAATTAATTCTACAGTCTCAAGCAAAACAAGGTACCAATCCAGAGTCACTGGTTATTTTCAGTTGAAATAAACCCAAATCCAAGTAGAAAAGTTTGAGGTCTGCAGTTCCCCTTATCATTCACATGAGCCTGGCTTTTAAAAGGACACTAGCAAAGAAAGCAAAGATACCATATAAACCAAACAATTATTCTATAGAATTTAATAATTTTCAACTTCTAAGACAAATTCATCCCTTTCATTAGCCCATCTCCCTCTGTTTAGCACATGATGTGAGCAGGGGTCCTATTTCAACACCCAGAGCTGTGGCAGGCACAGCTGTGGGTACCAGGGATATAAAGCACAAATTCATAACAATCCCTAGACTCTAGAAAGCTTAAATCTTACTGAAAGAGGGATATTTGCTACACTCAGACACTAGTACGAATTATTAAATTTTAGACATACAGGAAATGCCTGTATGGTTAATAGCTACACATGGGATTGATTCAGCCTGTGTCTAGATAACAATAGTCCAGTTGTGGTCTATGGGACTGGGAAGCTCTTTCCCACTAAGGACATCTGAACTTTAGGCTATGCATTCGAACTAAAGATCCAGAAGAAGAGCCCAGAGATTGCAGGTGTAGTCTTAGGTTTGCCTAAGCAAAATTTATACCTGCTATTATATTAACTCATAGGGAGAGAGACCCTATTCCCCTTTTCAGTTATGACAGAGGTTTCACAGAGTCCCCACATGCTCAGTTGAGAAATATATACATATACATATATGTGTATGTATATATGTATAACTATGTTAAGCATATCTCCATATTAGTCATGTTATGGAAGATGAATCAGAACAAAAAGGAACAAAAAACCAGGAGAGGGTAAAAATAAAAACATTAAACATAAAACAAAATTTTAAAATGGAAAAATAGTATACTTTAGTCTGCATTTAGACTCTTGATTTCTTTCTCTGGACGTGGATGGTATTTTCCATCACAAGTCCTTTACAATTGTCTTTGATTATTGTATTGCTGAGGAGAGCTAAGTTCATTATATTTGATCATTACACAATATTGCTATTAATGCATACAATTTTCTACTGATTCTGTTCACTTCACTCAGCATCAGTTCGTGCAACTCTTTCCAGGCTTGTCTGAAGTCCACCCATTTGTAATTTTTTTTTTTTTTTTAGGTTTTTGCAACGCAAATGGAGTTAAGTGGCTTGCCCAAGGCCACACAGCTAGGCAATTATTGTCTGAGACTGGATTTGAACCCAGGTATTCCTGACTCCAGGGCTGGTGCTTTATCCATTGCACCACCTAGCCGCCCCCCCCCCCCCATTTGTAATTTCTTAAAGAACAATAGTACTCCATCACATTCATATACCACAATTTGTTCAGCCATATCCCAATTGATGGGTATCTCAATTGTTAATTCTTTGTCATTTCAAAAAGAACTGTTACAAGTATTTTGTATATGTAGGTCTTTCCCCCTTTTTCATTATCTCTTTGGGATACAGATTTAGCAGTAATGGTATTGCTGGATCAAAGGATATCCCCATTTTTACTGCCCTTTGGGTGTAGTTTTAAATTGCTCTCCAGAATGGTTGGATCAGTTCACAACTCCACCAATATGCATTGGTGTCCCAATTTTTCCACATTATCTCCAACATTGATCATTTTTTTTGTCATATTGGCCTATCTGATTGTGTTCCCCAGAGTTGTTTTAATTTGCATTTCTTTAATCAATAATAATTCAGAGTATTTTTATATGTCTATATATAGCTTGAATTTATTCATCTAAAATTGTCTGTTCATATAATTTGACCATTTATCATTTGGAGAATGACATAAATTTGACTCAATTCTCTATAAATTTCAGAAATGAATCATTTATCAGAAACACTAACTGAAAAAATTATTTATCAGCTTTCTGTATTCCTTCTGATCTTGGTTGCTTTGGTTTTATTTGTGCAGAAACTTTTTTATTTAATATAATCAATTCTGAACATTTCTTTGAGGAATTA
Source organism: Macrotis lagotis (assembly GCF_037893015.1). NCBI lineage: Eukaryota > Metazoa > Chordata > Mammalia > Peramelemorphia > Peramelidae > Macrotis > Macrotis lagotis. The sequence continues at coordinate 71,613,626 of NC_133665.1, forward strand.
GAGGAGTTTTAAGTACTGTTCTTGTAAGTGTCTTCATCTTGCCTTGCACTAAACAAGGCTTATCAGAGTCCATGTAGCACAATTTTATATAGTTCTACATGTTCTTATGTATAAGAGTTCACATTCCTAAAGGGACAATATCATCTTAAAGTTCTTTAGTTCTGAGAACATGTTTCTTTAGAAGCAGAAGGGAACAGAATTTAAATCAATAAATGATCCAGAAGGGTGTGTTCTAACCAAAGCCAATTAGGACCTAGCAGAAACCCTAATTACTTCCCGTTGTATCTTTATAAATTCATTAAAGCATTTTTTAAAGGAACTACTATGTTCAGGTGAGGCAGGGAGGTGGGGCAGTGAACAGAGTACTAATGCTAGAATCAGGAAAATCTAAGTTCAAATATGGCCTAGCTGTGTGACCATGAGAGAATTATTTAATCCTTATTTGCCTCAATTCCTTATTTGTAAAATGGGGATACATTGAAGAAGGAAAAGACAAACCACTCAGTATCTTAGCCAAGAAAACCCAAATGAAGAGTTGTGCACATATTGAAAAATAACTGAAGGGCTGTCAGGAGAAACCCAACAGGTTTGGGCAGGGGTAGGGAGTGGTAACATAGACAAGATTCATAGACTGGGCAGACTTGGATAGGTTGCATTCTGCATCACTGAAGAGAACACCCATAGCAATAAGATCACATATCCTTTGGACTATTGTACTGTCATTTATTGTGCATTTGGTAGTAGTAGTAGTAGTAGTAGTAGTAGTAGTAGCAGCAGCAGCAGTAGTAGTAGTAGTAGTAGTAGTAGTAGCAGCAGCAGCAGCAGCAGCAGCAGCTGCAGCATACCTGAGCATACATTGGTATATGATCTGTAAGTAGGAGGCAATATAATGCAGTGGAAAGATAACTTCATTGAAATAGGAATGAAAAAATCTAAATTCAAATCCTGCATAGTTTTTTTAACTACTTGTGTAATCTTGGGCAAGTTATTAAACTTCTTTAGGGCTCAGTTCTTAAAAAGTGGAACTTGCCCTAATGACCTCTAAACATCCTTCCAGTTTTAACTCTATGATCCCAATATACAAGTCTGCTTTGTTGTTTAACATCAACCCCTCACCCTGATCAAAGGATATCTTCTTAATCATCTGTTTGCTAACTTACACTTTCATTTATTGATTTGTTTTTGCCTAGGTTCTTGATTCCAAAAGATGAACTCAATTCCAGTTGAAATTTTTTCCTACTATGTAAAAAATGCGGTTGCTTATGATGAAATTGATACTTAGAATTCTATCTTCTTACAAAGAAAGTCAGCTGACAAGAAGCCAGAATGAGGTTTCTTCCAGATGTTTGAATGAATGTTGGACCAAAATTACTCACTAGGTTGAGGCACATAGTGTTCTGTCTGGCTTTATGAAAAGTCAGTTTGCTTGCTTTCAGAACCATTTATTCAATATTGTTTTGGGGGGGGCTCTACATCATGGAAGCAAAGCTACAGTCATTCTTGGCTTTTAATTTAGTGAATTAGTCTAGTTCAGGATTTTCTTGTTCTGCCTGATCATTTTTAGTTCAGAATACAGTACTAATATCAACTTCATTCTTAAATAAAAATAATAATTCCTTATATTTAAAGGTTTACAAAGCACTTTTCTTCAAACAACTATATGTATATATATATATGAGTTTTGTTCCAATAAGGAAGATTCCAGATGTGTAGGATTTGAGGGATAGGTCTTCCAAACTTTTCTATATGGCAGATAAATTCTGGATTAATGTATACACACACACACACACACACACACACACACACACACACACACACACACACACACACACATATATATATGTGCTTGGGTTTTAATTAAATCCTGACTCATGGTGGAAAACGTAAGATCCCACATCACCTTCAATGAAAAGTCTTTTCTGAGCCTTCCCAGCTGCATTTCCCCACCACCCCTTAACTATTTGGTGTTTAACAACCTTGTCTTTATTTTGTGTTTACAGGGTGACTCATAAGTCTTAATGCAAGGTTAACTGTGTATTTATCTTGTACATATATATGCACATGATGTCTCTATCAATATCTCCTTAAGAGCAGGGACTGTTTCATTTTTGTAATATTTCTAGTACCTTGCACAGTATTTGATAAATGGTAGGTGTTTAATGAATGTTTATTCATTGATTAATACCACACATTAAAGTTTTCCTAATGCTTTAGCTGTATTACATTATTTCCTTTGAACTTCCTGCTAGTCCAGTGATTTAGGTGCTTTATTTGTCATGTGATAAATAGAGAAACCTAAGCCAGGGGATTGATTAGGTAGTTTGCCCAAGGTAACATGGCCAACAAGTCTCTGAGGTGATACTTCAACACTGGTCTTCCTAACTCCATGTCCAGTGCTGCCCATGAGGCTGCAGAGATTCTAAATCCTTTGTTACCTCTTATCTGCCAGTGGGGTAAAGAATTATAGTTTTCTGGGTTTTTTTCCTTTTTATTAGATTTTGCAATGCAATGGGGTTAAGTGGCTTGCCCAAGGCCACACAGCTAGGTAATTATTAAGTGTTTGAGCTTGGATTTGAACCCAGGTACTCCTGACTCCAAGGCCAGTGCTCTATTCACTGTGACACCTAACTGCCCCTAGGGGTGAAGAATTATAAAATTCAAGACAAAGTTTCTGTTTGCCCACAGGAATCTTATTGAGTGCTCCAGTTATAGAACTATGTAAATAGCACTGGAGAGGACAGACAGCAATAAGAACAGCTGCCCCTTGCTTAGCTATCTTGCCTTTTATTTCTGGAGTTTAATGGTAATGGAGAATAGGTCAGGTTATCATCCCCATTTGTATTATGGATTTACTGACTATCCCGTTGCCAGCATAAATAGGAAGGGCAAAGATGGGTCTGGCACAGGGTTGTATATGTCTCTTGGTAGAGGGGATGGGGTCAATCAAACAAAAGTACCATTAAGGGTCTCTTATTTTCTCTAGGAGAAAATTAAAACTTCTCAGTAAGGCATTTAAAGTTAGTCAATAAGCATATATGTTCCAGGCATTCTGATAATATATTTCAGTAGACAGATTGATTAACTGGGAGTCAGGAAGCCCTGGGTTCAAATTCCCACTCAGCCCTTTAATAGCTGTGTGACCCTGGGTAAGTCACGTAACTTCTTTGGGACTGTTTTTTCACTTGTAAAATAATAGAGCTGTACTTTATGGCCTCTAAGCTCCCTCCTTTCCACCTCTCAATGTAATACCTCCTACATTCTTATAAGCCCTCCCAGAACACTTTTGCTTCTCATCATCATTCACATTTTAGAATCCATTCTTAAGACTTAGCCTAGATGCTACCTTCTCTGGTGCTCCCAGGTGTTAGCACTCCCTTGCTCATTAAAAAAAAAAAAAGCCCTCAATTTATTTTCTCATTGAATATGTTATAATATTCAAGAGAACAAGACTTCTTTAGGAGCTTGGATAGGGGTCTATTGTCTTTTTTTCTTTGTACCCCAAATTCCTAGGAAAATACACATCAGGATGGGTAACTCACAAGGTGAAAACTTCCTCCATCAAAGCAGATTACAACCCATCTAAGGCTTTAGTGGATCATAGGGTTATTATGATATCTGTCCTTCATTCTTGAATAAGACCATGACATCAGGCAGACAATGCCATGACAAGCATGTGAATTGAATTTGAAGGGGGGGGCACTGTGCTAACTCTCCAGCCTCACTTTCTCTTCCAGAGCCATCTGGGTCCAGTGACCAGATGTAGCAGGACAACTGGAGATGTCCCAAGATACTAGGCAGAGTTAAGTGGCTTACCCAAGGTCTCATAGCTAGTAAGTGTCAAGGTCTGAGATAAGATTCAAACTATTGGCTACTGACACCAAGACTAGTGTTCTACTCGCTGCTCCACTTGGCTGTCTTCATAAGATCATAGATTTAGAGGGGTAAAGGGACTTTAGAGATAATCTAGTCCAATCCCTGCATTTTAGAGATGTGGAACTGAGGTCCAGAGAAGTTGAGTGACTTTCCCTTAAAAATCTGATTGGGAATTTGAATCCAAGTCTTTCTGACTCCAGATCCAGTACTGTACACTACTGTGACCTACAGTTTCTGTAGATAAAGCCTTGAATCAAATAGGCACTTAATAAAAGTTTGTTGAAATCATCCTGAATGACCTAGGATTGAATTGAAAAGAAGTCAGCTGTCCATCTTTGTCAAGATTAGATACAGAAATGGATTTAGTGTTCTTTGTCCCTGGAAAATGATATGAGAACATTTTGAAATGAAATTACATTTTCTAAGTGTTGCTTGTTTAAGGACTGCTGAGGGGGCAGGGTTATGAATAGAAGTTTCTCCACTAGCATGGGCACAGGTGTACTTTATAAGCTTTCCTTCCAGCAGTTCTCTCTCACTTTATGCTCTAGCCTTTGATGGCTCATTTTAATCTGTTTGGGTTAGAAAATAAGTTTCATTTTGTTATTTTCTCTTTTGCTTCTCTGGTGTGGGGCATTACTACCCTGATGCAAAAGCTTCTTTTCACAAGCTTCAGGAAAAACAAACAATGGTTGCCACCTACACACTTGGCCTCCATGAACAGTTTTCTTCCTTACAATTAAGCCAAAGAGTCCAGATGCCTGTGCTTCCTCTATTCATCAAGGCAGTTGTCAATTTAAAGAAGGGGAAAATGCAAATAGAGTTATCCATCCTACAGAAACCCTCAGAAAAGCAAGAATAAAAGACCACCCATTTAAATTTTTTTTAAAGTTACCAAGTAGAAATACCCACTTTTTGCATGTCTATGAGAGATTGTGGGATGAAAAAAGATTATTGTAGAGAATTTCCTGCATCTTGTGGGAGTTGAAGTCCTAGTTCTGTCCTGACAAAGTTTGTTTGTAAGCTTTAGCATTGTGCATTGTGGAGCCTCTTAATGATTTTACATGGAACTGCCATTTGGGCTCATTTTGTTGGCATTCCTGACCCTGTCCTAAACTGGACAGTAACTTCAGAAGAGAGTAATCAATTTTTTGAATTTTTAAAAGAGCCAGGAACATTTTGACTTTTTAAAAAATTAGGTTTTCGAAATTATTTGATCATTTATTTCATAGTGATCAAAGAATAGGAATATTGACTGAGTTATGTAGAAAGAATACAAAGGGTGCTCCAGTGACATGGATTGTTGTTTCTGGAATTCAATGGTAATGGAGATCACTCATTTGGGAGTCTAGTGTTTTAGAGATTAAAAGTTGTTAAAAGAATAAACACAAACCTCAAATTGACTTTAGAAAAATGCTCCTCTAATTTAAGGTCTGGGATTAGAAAATTTCTTCACTCCTGTTTTATTCAATCCAAATATTTGTTGAACCCTTAATATGTACAAGGAATTTGGTATGCTAGTTTCCCTTTAAAACAAGTTCTCAAAGAAGAAAGGGATGACTGAGTATGAAACAATTTATTTTATCCAATAGAAAAAAGGAAAAAGTGCAAAGAATTCACAGGAGCCTCTGAACAGATACAAAAGAATTAAGGAGGGAACTGCACTTATTATCAAGTCAAGCTTTTGACATGTCAGAGTCTTTCCCTACAGAAGGCTATATGATTCCATCAATATTTAGATTTCTTCTAAAAGAAAAGGATAACTTGGGAGATGACTGAACAAGCAATTTTCTTCCCATTGAATCTATTCCATCAAAGTAACTTTTCAAGTATGACACTACATAAGAACTTTCTCCAAAGTTGTTCTCTATTGTATTGATAAATCCCCTTTTATTGCCTCTGTGAATTGGTTAAAAAACATTTTTTTGACAGTTGTATTCTATCATACTTGTTTTCCTTTGTAATGCCCAGGATCCCATGGACATTAAGTAGAAGAGTTGGAATCAGATTCAAATGTAGATTATTTGACTCCGAATCTGATGTTCACACTGCCTTCCCTGAATAATATTGAGTATATATCAACATTATTCAAATGATTGACTCCTTGGAGCCTTTTAACCTGACTCATTTGCTTTTAATTACAATTAAATGATCAGGCTCTTTCTTAAAAGCATTAAGAGTCACAAGAACTGAGATCTCTTTGAAGATGACAATGGAATTGCAACACTCAAACTTAAAACATGAGTTATTATTAGTTTTTACTTTGGATACAATACTTGTATCATTACCTAAATTAGTGAAAGCCACTAGTTGGGGATGTGATTTTCTGAGATTCACACCACAATTTTTTTTCTTTCACTGAATTTCAGGCAATATTCTTTTTCATCTTTTAAAAACCTAGCCCCCAAAATGTTCTATGATGAATTCATGTTTTCATGGAGGAAGATTGATTACGTACCCACTGGAGAAACAGTAAGATGATGGATCAAACTCATATCAATAGATATTTTTAAGTGTTTACTATGGTTCAGTTTCTGTGCTGGGTGACAGGGAAACAAAGACAATAGAAAAATATTCCCTTCCCTCAATGAGCTTATATTCTAATGGGGAGACAAAGAGTGTGTGTGTGTGTGTGTGTGTGTGTGTGTGTGTGTGTGTGTGTGAAATAATTGTAAAGTGTTTAGTATCGTGCTGCAACAAATTAAATACTATATAAATTTGGGTTGGTATTACTCTCTATTTGTGTGTGTGTGTGTGTGTGTGTGTGTGTGTGTGTGTGTGTATATATATCTATATATATATATTTATATACAAATAAATACACATATCCAAGAATGTATATTTATGGGGGGTAGGAATTGATCTGAATATATTTGATCAAACCTTCCCCATTCTTCAGATGACGTTTTGAAATCAAAAGAAGAGGGACAAGTAATAGAAACAAAAGAAGTGTTAATATCTTCCAGTAAAAATGAAGCTTTTTATTTTGTTACCATTATCAGATGCGAAGTTCTCTTTCAGAGAATTCTAGGACTGCCAGCTACTGATTCTGAAAGATTAGCAATGCTGTTAGTGGATTTTTAGAACAAAATAAAATTAAGATACTCCTTAAGAGTCCATATAGAAAGTCTTGAAGAATTTGACCCTTGACAATGGAGAAAAGACAATTAGGGACCCAAAGAAGACTTAATCTCTATCAGTCAAGAGTAGGACAGTGGATATGGAGTTGAAAGACATAGGTTTAAATTCTAGCTTTAACACTAGATAGATCACCTTGGAAAAATTATTCAATTTTTTTGAACATCACATTGTTTAATAATAAAATGTAGATAAAATACATGTACTTATCAGTTTTTCAAAGTTTTGGTTGGTAGTGCATCACTCATTATGTTATGAAAACATGAGTTATTATTATTTTGTACTTTGAATACAATACTTGTATCATTACCTAAGTTAAGAGAAAAACCAACTGTCCATTATCAAGGACATAGTATTGGGTTCTGTACATATGTGCACATATGTAAATACACACACATGTACACACATGTGCATGTGTGTGAATATATATTTATAAATGTCAAACATTTGAATGAATTGTCAGCATACTGTTTAAAGGGGCAAGAACCAAATCCTTTATAACCTTTGGCAAGTCACCTCTCTCTAGGTTTCTATTTCTTCATTTCTAAAAAGAGTGATTTGGTGGATGTGACTCTGAAGTCTCTTTTAGTTCTTAATACTATTATACTAAGATGAGCACTGATAATTTATAGGTAAGTTTACCACTTTAATGATATGGTTGTATATATATCTGTATTTCATACCTAGACTCTACCCCCCCACTTCTACCTTTTAGAATCTATAACTGTCCTTTAAATGCTGTACCTACTTCTGTGAGTACTTTGCAGAAACAGGAATGCCTGATAACAATAATAGCAACTTCAATTTTGAGAGTGTCTTCAAGTTAACAAGGCTATTTTCTTACAACTACCCTGTCAGGTAGATAATACAACTGTTGTTATTACTCTCATTTTATATATATAAAGATACATCCTTACTTTGACATGACTATTAAGTGTCTGAGTTGAATTCAAGACCCCTGTCTTTAAGACTGGTCCTTATTCAACAATACCATGACTGCCCAATATCTGAAAATCGTGTTTTCATAACTATTGAATATTAAGTGATACATCTAAGACTCTTTCTGAGGAACTGAAATTAAATTTACTGTCTGATTAGTTTTATATTAATTCCTGCAAGGTAGAGTGAAAATCAGGATGGTCCCCTCCTTTTATCAGAAGAAGCTAATACAGAGGTTTAATTCAATTCGCTTCAACAAATATTTATTAAAGTTGTTGTTATTTGAACGACAGCAATTTAAGCATTGGGAATAAAATGAGATATGTAGAAAGCTATTATTATTATTATTGCCAACAATATTATTACATGATAATATTAAAAGTTTATCATATTATTGCCGATAATAATAAATAATCCTTGCCTTCAAGACGTTTACAGTCTAAATAGTCAAATCTATAAGTAAATACAAAGTAATTATAAGAAGAACACTAACACTAATTGTAGCAACAATAACTGAGCTGAGCCATGAAGAGAGGTACACTAAAGATATGTGAATAATACAGGAGTGCATTCTAGGCAGTAGTTGAGCATAGAAAGAGGAAATGATGGATTGAGTTCATTTGAGCAGCTAGTGGGCTATTTTGCCAGTAACAAAAGCTCTTTGAGGAATTCTTGGAGGAATTGCCTTTTGTTCTTTTTGTATCCTTAGTGAAGGATGGAGAAATATAGTGCCTAAGACTTAAATGTCTTTTGATTGAGCAATTGATTTTGTGAAAGGCAATACCATGAAATAAATCTGGAAAGATAAGTAGGAGATGAATTTTAGTAGTTTTCAAATACTAGAGAAATTTGTTATATCTTAGAGGCAATTGGGGGACACCGATGTTTCCTTGAAGAGGCAGTCATGCTATCAGGACCTGAACTTTAGGAATCTTAATTTGGCTATAAGAATTATTTTGGCTAATTTGGTTATAAGAACAGAGGAAACTGGAGTAAGGGAGGTCTGTCAAGAAGCTATTGGTATTCCTAATGAGAGGTGTTGATGGACTCAACTAAGGTCATGATTGTGTGAGTAGAAAAGGAAGGAAACAGACGTGAGTGTTATTATAGGACTAGAATTAAGACATAGCAATTGAGTATATGTGGTGAGTATAAAAAAAGGAAAATTAAGAATGATTCAAAAGTTATGAACCTTAGTGACAAGAAGTATGAAAGTGCTGTGCATTTAATAGAATTAGGGAAATTTGAAGGAGAGTTTTTTTTAGGAGAGAGAGGGGAAGTGATGGTAGTGATGGGAAAAATGATGAACTCCTGTTTGGACATGTTGTAGACTTTAAGTGGGAATATCTAGCTAGCCCTGGATGATGTAGAACTAAAAAGGTTCAAGGAAATGACTCTGAATATATATATTTGGGAAATTGAGTTCCCATTGTTGGTTTAATGTCAAAGCTGATCTGCTAACCATGGTGTAAAATCTTACTGAATCTGTGTCTGCATATAGTTTCAATGACTGCTTTATTCCAGATGTATCTGATACTGCAATTGCCACCCTGTTTCACAGTGTTTGCATTGTTCCTAGCCTTGGTTGATCTATTAGAAGAAGACAGCTAGCAGTACATGCTCCAGGATAGAAAATATATTTTTCATTTCCCAGAAGAGCTAGTTTGGGAGAGGCCAAGATTTTGAGGAAGTAGATGTGATCCCTGAGAACCAAGGAATTAGAAAGGAGAAACAAGACTTTTTAAAGGAAAATATGGAAGATTATAGAAAAAGAAATCCAAATTGATTAGAACCAGTAATTTAAAACACTTTTTAAAGTTTTTTGCTTTAAAAATTTTTTAGTTCTTTTCCTTTTCATAGTCCTCAATGGACATGATTTCAGCTCAAAAAACATTTATTAAGTGCTTCCATTTGCCTATGCTGATAGATTTGGGGAATATAAATACTAAAAAACAACCCAATTCTTGACTTAATAGAGACTATAGTTTAATTGGGGGATGTGGAACATGAAATTTCAAAGCCATTCCACTTTTTTAAAGATGTGACTACAGGTTATTATGCTGATGGTATAGTGTTGTGTGTAAAAGTGCTATTCTCCTAATGAGATTAGTTTAATTGTACACATTGGAAAAATGTGCATGAAAAATTCATGTTGCTCAAATTATGCATGTATTTGGACAGATGGGCCATTGAATAGTCTCTCAAAATACCTACTTACATATGCATACATTTATGTTCATACATGCCTAAACACACATATGGGGGTAGGATATATCATAATTTCATACATATTGGGAACTCCTTTTAACACAGGTTAGTAACTCCTTTGAAACTTAATTTTAGTTATTTAGAGTACTTAGAAGTTAATAACTTGCCCAGACTCACACAGTATTTATCTATCAGATACTTCCAGGTCTATGGTTCTGTACCCCTGACAACTTTCAGAATACTATAGATTTTTCATCTGTGGATGCAATCACTTTGACTCTTAAACACTTATGAAAATTAAACAAAGTGGACCTTAGGCTCTTTAGGCTAATAGAGTAGTAATATGGCATAATAGACAGAGGGTAAGAACTGGAAAGCAGATCATCTTGGTTTCAAGGGCAGTTCTCTATCCCCTCTTATAAATATATTTATTTTGATTTGGACCTGGAATTTCACTAATGTAGGGAACTCCTATGGAAATTTCCTCCAATGACATAGGATGTTTCAGAGGGAGAGACCTGGGGTCTTACAATAGACTTACTGCAGATCAGTACCAGCTTTAAGAATCACCTGCACTGAGAGGTGAGCATGGTATAAGACAAAGATCTAGCCTTCAAGTCTGTAGAGCCTAGGTTCAGGTACAACAAATATATATATATATATATATATATATATATATATATATATATATATATATATGTACATATATATATATATAATGTACATATATATATTTATATACAATATAAATAGGAAAAAAATTAAGAGAAAAACCACTGGGGAAGATAAGAGGTGGAGCTTTAGTTGGGACTTAAAAGAAGATAAGGAAGTCAATAGTCACAGGAGAGGAGGCAGAACATCCTAGGGGAATAGGGGACTATCAGAGAGAAGGACTGGAGCTAAGAGTAGTGCCTTATTCACTTTCAAGGAGTCCAGTTTCACTGTATCAGATTGTGTTTTGGAGGATAAGGCATTAGAAGGCTGGAAAGGTAGGAGGACTAGGTTATGAAGGACTTTGAATGCCAAATGAGTTTATTGAGTAGGGAAATGATATGATGGGATCCATGCTTTAGGAAAATTACTTTAGTGGCTGAATGGAGGATAGATTGGAGTGAGGAGAGCAGGCTATTACAATAAATCAGGAATGAGGTGATAAGAGCCTGCATTAGAGTGCTGGCAGTTCAGAAGAGAGGAGGCTTATTTGATAGACCTTAGCAACAGCTTATATATGGAGAGAGGGGATAAGAGAGAAAAATTTAGACTCACTTCTAGGTTCCAAGACTCATAGGGAAGGTAGAAGGAGGGTAGATTTTTTTCAAGGAAAGATAATGAGTTCAGTTTTGTTTTTTTTAGCTTTTTTTTAACATTGATTTTGTTTGAAAGGCAGTGGGTTAAGTGACTTGCCCAAGGTCACACAGCTAGGTAATTTTTAAGTGTCTGAGGTGGGATTTGAACTCAGGTCCTCCTGACTCCAGGGCCTTTATTCATGGTGCTTTATCCACAGTGCCACTTATCTGCCCCTAACATTGATTTTTAAAATTTTTAGTTCCAAATTATCTTTTTCTCTCCAGTCCCTCCATCATCTATTGAGAATACAAGCAATGTGATATACATTATACTTATAAAATCATATTTCCATAATAGCTGTGTTGCAAAAAAATAAAATGAAAAAATATGCTTCAAAAATACTCAGAGTTCATCATTTCTGTAGCATTTTTCATCATGAGTCCTTTGGAAATGTCATGTATTATTGTATTGATCATAATTAATCTTTATATTGCTATTACTGTGTACAATGATTTCCTGGTTCTGCTCACTTTACTTTGCATAAGTTCAGAGAAGTCTTTCTGTGTTTTTCTGAAACCATCTCATCATTTCTTACAGCACAATAGTATTCTGTCACATTCATATACCAAAAATTGTTCAACTATGTATTGAGTTTAAGATGTGCACTGGGTATTCAATTTGGAATGTCTGAAAGGCATTTGGAGATGCTAGATTAGAGATCAAAAGAGAGTCCCAGGGTGCAGGAAAGGTAGATCTGAGAACTTTGATATAGAGATAATAATTAAATCCATGAGAACTGATAAAGATCACCAGATGAAGTAGTATAGAGAGAGAAGAAGAAAATGACTCAGGACAGAACCCTGAAGGACACTTATAGTTTGAGGGTATGATCTGGAGGAAGATTCAACAAAGAAGGCAGAAAAGGAGTAGTTAGCTAAGTATCAAATAGGAAAAAGTGATCAATACTGTTAAAAACTTCAGAGGGGTAAAGGAGAATAAGGACGGTGAAATGGGCCATTAAATTTGACAACTGAGACACCAGTTGTTAACATTGTGAACTTTGGAGAGGGCAGATTTGGTGGATGAGTCTGATTCTAAAGATGACCCCTCTATCCATTATAAGCTGATTTTCTACCATCATTGCTTGTACCTACATTTATGGCAGATCATTAGCATACGAAACTAACTATAGCCAAAATATCTTGGGATTTTTGGTCAACTCTGCAAAGATTTGTTAGAATTATGGGTATATAGCAATCAACATATTAGTTATTAAGCTATAATCCATTTTGCTATGAAAAGCAGAGATGGCAAAATTAGAAACCAAAAGTAAAGAACAATGACACGAAGAAGAACAAAAAACAGGGTTTTATTTTAAAAATTAATTTCATTGATATCTTTGATTTCCTTTTTTGGCTATATTAAATTCCCACCCCTTATCAGGGAGTCATTATGAGTAACATAAAAAATTAAAAAAATAGAGGGGAAGGACAAACAAATTAGCCAATACATCAACTGAGTCTAATAATAATGTGATGTTTTTATATTCATGTTACTTAGCTGTCTAATAGATTGGAACAACTGGTCTTCGTTTTTAGAGGGCTCAGGAAAACCTGAGTTCAAATATTGCTCAGAAATTTACTAGTTGGTGATCTTTGGCAAGTCCCTTAACCTCTGTCTGCCTCAGTTTCTTTAAATGAAGAATGGACATAATGATAGCACCTCCCACACCTTTAATGTGAGGATCAAATAGATATTTTTATAAGATAGCTAGCAGAGTGCTTGGGATATAATAGATATTGATGCTTATTCCCCCCACCCAGTGAATGGGGAACAGGGGGTGTACATTTTTCTCATCTCTTCAGGGACAGATTTGGCTATTATAATTACATAGCAGAAGATGGTATTTTATTATAATAATGTATATTTGAGGTTTGAGGAAATTATACTTTGCTGGGCTCTCATTTCTCATTGCAAGGTAATCTTTCATAACATCCTTATTGAAAGTGAATGTCTCAGGAATGTATGGAGGATTCTGTCTAGTCTGTGGTCTGGGGACTAATGGGAGAAACTACAGAGCCTGGGGCTGCCAGAACTTCATTCTCAAACAATGAGGCTAGATGACATCAGAGCTTATAAGATATAATACACTTTGCAAAAATGGGAAGGTGACATAAAAAAAAGCTTTTTCCAATTCTGCCTAATGTCCCATATTCTTCTTCTTCTTGATTCTTTCTTTTTTTTTTTTTTTGAGAAACTATCAATTAGTTTTTCTGGTTCTGTGACAGCAGTAGGGTGAGCAAGAAGCTCTCTAGGCAGTTGAAGTGAAAGAGGATGAGGAAAAAGGAGAGGAATGGTTCCTTTTCCTTGTCCATAATAGAAGTTGGCCCTATATTTTAGGAGAAAATTGCACTAGGTGCTCCTGTGATTTTGATTTTTAGATAATTTTTTGTATGTAGTTTTTGCCTTAACTAATTACCTTTTATTCATTCCTATAAATTCTTTTCATATTAAAGTATTAATTATGATAACATGTATATAGTGCTTTACTAATATTATTTCATTTTATTCTTAGAATAACTTGGTAAGGGAGAGTTAGGAGATATTCTTCACATTTTACAGATGAAGAAACTGAGGCAGAAAGAGGTTAAGTGATCTGCCCAAGGTCATGAGGCTAGTGTCTGAGGCTAGATTTGAATTCAAGTTTTCTTGACTCTAAATTTAATGCTCTATCCACTGTGGTACCTAACTAACATCACTATATCACTTTAAAATCCTCACAATATTTTACATAGATTGTCTCATTTGATCCTTAAAAATTCAGTACTATATGTTTCTGACTCTAGGGCCAGTACTCTATCCACTCTGCAACTTAGAATTAAAATCAGAGAATTATTCAGGTTTTGATGCTATCTTCTCAATTTACCCACTTTTGCCTGCCCCATTGATTGGAGGATAGTAGAGTAGAACACTGAACTCCTTTCATATCATTCCTTTTTTAGAGAGCTCTTTTTTCTGTATTCCTTAAAAATTCAGTGCTACAGGTATTATCATTCTTATTTCACAGATAAGGAAATGGACTCAGAGAGACAAAATGACTTTCTTGGGATCATATCACTAATAAGCATAAGAAGAGGAATCTGAACCCAGGTCTTGGTGATTCCAAGTCTGGTATTTTCTCAACTCCAAACTTTAATTTTAGAGTTAAATTCTAGAGGTAGTTCAAAGAATAATAGATTTAGAAGTTTTCTTGGCTTTGAGTCCTGATTATTAGGGCAAGTCACCTGACCTCATTAAACTTCAGTTGTCTCATCTGTAAAATTGTAGATTAATTCTTAATTCCCTGCCATGGGATTTATGTTAAAAAAAAAGACAACAAATTATAAGGATTTTTTTTTGTTGGTTCAGTCCTATTCAGTCATACTGACCCTTCATGACCTGCTTTGAGATTTTCTTGGCAAAGATAATGGAGTGGTTTGCCATTTCCTTCTCCAACTCAATTTATAGATGAGGAAACTGAGGAAACATGTTAGTATGTGTCTGAGGATAGATTTGAACTCAGGAATATGAGTCTTTCTATCTCCAGGGACAGTACTCTATTCACTGTGTCACTCAGAATTGAAATCAGAGAATGACTCAGGTTTTGATGCTCTCCATCTTCTCAATTTACCTTCAGTTGCCTATCCTCTTTGATTGGAGGACAGTAGAGTAGAACACTGAACTCCTCTCAAATCTTTCCTTTATAGAAGGCTCTCTTCTTTTCTGTATTGTCTTCCCCTATTAGAGGGAAAACTCCTTAAGGAAAGGTATATTCTTTTTGTTCCCTAAACTTAGTAAAGATACCAGTAAAGTATATGAGCTCATCAATTATCCACCATCACTCACATCACATGACTAATTCATCTTTTTTTGTTCATGAATTTCTTCAAAGATATCCCTTCTACTATCTCATCCATTTAAGTCCTTGTTTTTTAGTGTGTGATACAGTCTGTTCACTCCCACTGTGTATTTCTTCATTTCTTTAGAGACTGTTATGTTTTATAATTCACAAACATATAATATCACTGGGAGAATGTTAGCATTAAAAAATGCTCTTTGTTGCAGTTGTTAAAAAGAACTTTGCAGTTTTCTAGAAGCAAGTTTACCCTCTCTCACTTCTTCCTACTCAATTGTGAATCCAGATCACTATCCTTTTTTTAGTACCAGCTCAAGCTACATACACTAATCAATGAGTTCAAGCATTTTCCCATCCAACTGAATGTCACAGTTAAAACAATGGGAATTTTTCATCTCCTTTATTCTTTCTGAATGGAGAGATGGTTCAACTTTTTTTCCAAGTGATGACAGATTTCATTTGGGAAGCTTTGTAATGTTCTGGGGATTTATGTAACCAATGCAGTCATATGTAGACAGTAGCATGTGGAAGCTCTACCCATCTAAAGAAAATTCCACTTTGGCTTGGAATCTGTTCTGGATGTCCTCCATGACAGCAGCGAACACCTTTGTGAACATATGTCTCCTTAGTTTATGCCTCACTTGATATTAATAACCCGAGGGCTTTCCAACAAGGTTATTTCTGTTGTATCTTTTAAGAAATCTTGTAGGATTTAAACATATGCAGAGGAGAGACTTTGATGGAAGAGAACATGCAATGTGGTACCTAGTTCTACTGAGCCAAGTACATTGTCAGCAAACAATAAGTCAAATGGTTCTTCATAGCTTATACCTAAGAGGTTGAATAATGGCAAAGATAAGCAAAAGCTACTTGTTCCCTTCTTATCAAGGATACCCTTAACACACATTTAGATAAATCTCATGAAATATAGGGATGTCAGGGATAGGTTTCTGATCAATTAATTTCCCCTCTACCTACCAAGCCCAGATGATGAAATCACAGAAGTTGACAAGCAATATGGAGACAAGGTGTTAATGTATTTAAACAAAGTGCAAATTTCAGTTTATGTCCTGTTTCCCCTTTACAAAGCATGAAGGAGTTTTCCAATTAAATAGGAAGGACAGTTAGCCATTGCCTAACTGAATATTGACTGTGTTCTTAGTTCCCTTTTCTGAACAGAACAAAGTTCCCCTATGTCCTCTCAATGGAGAGTTGTTGTTTCTGTTGTCATGTCTGGATCTTTATAATTTCATCTGGGGTTTCCTTGTCAAACATACTGGAATGGCTTGCCATTTCCTTCTCTAGCTCATTTTACAAATGAGAAACTGATGGTTATGTGACTTGCCCAAGATCTCACAGCTAGTAAGTATCTGAAGCTGGATTTGAACCCAAGAAGATTCCTGATTCCAAGTCCAAAGTTCTATCCACTGGGTCACCTGGCAATAGGATTAGTTTTCCTTAACCAGACAGACATCTACTAAGTCAAAGGGACCTCAGTTCTACATGAATAGGACATTTTGCAGCCTTAGGAGACTAGGAACCTGAGGCAGGAGTCAATCAAGTCCCAGGGACATCTTTGACTATTAATGGTAAAGGTAAGTATGTTGATGGTAGCTTTAGTGGTGAAGACTCACAAAGTGACTTTAAAACTGAAAGAGTAACTCCCCACAGAGAATCTCAACCTGCAGTTAAGTATAGGAGTTATAAAAAAAATCTAAGAAGGTAAAACAGTTGTACCTAGATAAGAAAGTGTGAGTCAATAAGATTGGAAAGATATTTTTCCATTCATTTAGAATCTTCTTTAGATGTTTTGAGAATTGATTCCTTTCTTCCCTGAAAATTATGCTGCCCACAGAGAGAGATTATATATACATATATATATATATATATATATATATATATATATATGTATATATTATAATCTGTTTTCCCCAAATTTCTTTTTTCCATATAATTTCCACTTTTTTTGGTAAGCCCATCTTGATTGCAAATTTTAGATCCATCTTTCAAGAATGAAAAGAGTTTATTATAAATATCATTTTGGACTTTTCCCATCTTTTATCTCTTTATTGTTCTTCTAGTTTTATTCTTAAGTGCCTTGAGGATGATTTTACTTATTTAGATCTTTTCCCAAACTTTCTTTAAAATTGTTGTTCCTTTTTTCTTGCTAATTTACAAGGTGATATTGCTCATAACCTTCCAGTCTTCTCATAAAGACTTTTCAGATGAACATATATTCTCATCAAATCCTCCCTTTGGCTGCCATCTCCTTTTACTTGTCAAGGATATCAAGCATTTTTTTCTTTTTAAGGTAGTTTCTAGGCTTTTTTGGTTTTACTGTTATATCAATCATTTTACCTCAGTTAAACTTCCTATAAAATTGTAATCAATATCAATGTCCTTTCCTCTATCAATATCCTATTTTTCAATATTCCAGCTACCCAATCTAACTTTCTTCATTCATGGCTTGCTTTCTTCTATTGCCAGTGGATCTCATTTCTTGTATCCACCTTCTCTAACTTCAAGTTCTTGCTTCATTGTGCTGGATACAAGCCCCTTGATGAACAATTAGTCTGTTGTAAAGTGCTTTGGCCAAGGGGGAATGGAAGAGAGAAATTCCTAATATTTTTGATTATGGAAGATATCACTTCAGACCCTCCCTGTAATAAAATATAAGATAAGAGCAAGAATAATGTTTTGTTATCATTTTCTGTTTCTTTAAAGACTTTTTCTTGGTGGCAGCAAAAAAGGCAGATACTCAGATGTTATTAACATTTCTCTGTTTTCTTCTACCTGTGATTATAGCAAGGACTATTTCATACTTTGGTAGACTCTCAAAAATCTACAAATAACTTGTTACAGTTGTTTCTTATTGGATTGGACCATGGACATATGGTCTTGTGGTTTAACTTGACATTCTTTAAGTTATTATTTACTTCACTCTCCTTGCTCTATTCCAATCACATGATTTCAATTAACACTACTTTTGAATTGAGTATTTTCTCTATTATCTCTAACACCATTACTATCCTTCCTGGTGTCTTTACCTGCCTCCTTTTGGCAATTTCATCAACATGGTGACTCTTTTCTGAATCATAGTGTCTCTTTTCTGAATAATCTTTACATATCCTTTCATTTCTATTTTTCCTTAAACCTTCATGCCTACTGTCAGTATATTTTTCTTAGGTATAGACTTGATCATGTCACTCTTCTGCTCAAAATTCTTCAATGGCTTCCTATAATCCACTGAATTTAATGAAGATACAATCCCTTGACCTGTCATTCAGGGTCTTACCATTTTGGTACCAATCCACATTTTCAGTTTCATTTCATATTATATTCTTCAACAAACTGCACTGTACTTAAGTTGGGTAATTTCATACCCCTCCATTTCTATTTTTACTGACTTAAATGCCACTAGTAATCTAAAATATTATTTTTAGATTATGTATATTTATCTTTTTACAAAATAAATTTATCCTAATTAACAATTAAATTTCAATTTTTTCAAATGACATTTCCAGGAAGCCTTCCTTAACCTTAATTGGTCATAACCTCATCCTCTCACTTTGGACCTCAATTTGCTCTTGGTCTTATAACTTTAAAATTACATTTATTATGTGAGGTTGTAGCTGTCTGTTTTTGTGTCTAATCTTGCTAGATGTTTGAGTCCTTGGGGACAGGGTCTGTTTCATATTCCAATTTTGTAAGTGGGATAATGCTTTTCATAGAATAATTAGTTAATTAGTGTTTGTTGTTACTTCATACAATTGTGGACATCTCATGGGTTAGGTTTGATGTTTCCTTTTGGTAATGGCAAGTTGGAAGGAGCACTTGAGCCTGAAGGAAAGACTGCAGAGAAGGAAAACTCCGCATAGGTATCTCCTCTAAATCAGGATAAAGCAGAGGATGCATGCAGAAAAATCATCTGTCTGGGGGATTTATGTCAAAGTGTCAAGAAGGAAAAGTAAACAGAACACATAACTTTTTTTTCTTTTTAATCAAAAGTTGTCTGCATTCCAGGCTCAATTCCTGTCCTCAGCATTGAGAAGGATGACCAGTGGCAAACAGTGGCAACATATCATTCTTTATTTTAATGGAGTCTGAAATAAAGCTGGCTGCAGGTGAGCAGAGTGTAATAAATTCATAAACATATAAAAATAAAATGGGATTTTATATTTTAACATTTACTTCTATCCTTGAGCATTAGGATGGCTTTAAATTTCAATTCATGTAGAGAACCTAGAAGAGCAGATGCAACTGGGAATATTTCATTAGTTGTTCAAGGATTGAATTGTAAGAGCCATTCCCTGATATCATAGCTCTGGCCTAAAGAATGCAGATACACAAAAACCAGGGTTGGTCATGGTGGTGCAAGGTGGCAACTTCCCAAAGGGATTTATGAATATGGAAGGATTTTTTAAAAAAGTTTTTCGCTGTTTCAGTTAGAGATCCTGAAAGGTTCAAATCTCCTCATCTGTAAAATGAGAAGGTTGGAATACATACCTTTGAGATTCATTTCAGCCCCAAAACATATGAACCTAAGTCCTCAGTGCAAGAAAGAGTTACTCTGACCACGTGTTTTTTATGTTCCTTGGCTGTTGTAGAGTAACTAATAGTGGGAATTTTGTTTAAGAAAACAGGCTAAAGTGAGTTTGATTCATTAGGGGTTTGAGGGAAGAGAAGGAACAAAGGACTTATATAGCATCTCCTGTGTACCCAGTAATATATATTTCTCATCTCATTATATGCGAGTGTGTGTGTGTGTGTGTGTGTGTGTGTGTGTGTGTGATAGTCTTCTCAAGATTCCCATATAACTTGGGAGGATATTGCTGTTATGAATCCCTTTTGTCAGATGAGAGCTTATCTATAGCTAGTAAATGTCTGATGCCAGATCTGGATTCAGGTATCCTGATTCTGGACCCAGAACTTGATCCACTGACTCTCAGATCCTTAAACATGTAGGTTTATCTTTCAGAAAAGGGATGAAGAAAATGTCAATATAAAATTGGCATGCGGATTGATGCTGTCTGTTCAAGACCATGTAATTTAAGGTTGGGGTGGGGAGGAACAGAATCAAAGATTCCTTGAATTATAAGAAGTCTCAGAGGCATTGTAGGGGAGATAATCTGGAGACAGGAAGATCTGAGATCAAATCTCAATTCAGATAATTTTTAATTGTGTAAGTCTGAAAAAGCCATTGACCTCCACTAGACCCCATGTCCCCATTTACACAATGGAAATGAAAATAACTGTAGCATTTATGTTATGAGATTGTTGTAAAGACCTAATGAAATAATATATGTAAAATAACATTTTGCAAATCTTAAGGAACTATATAAACTATCAAGGAATCAGCATTTAGATCAACCCATACTTGAAAAATAATCCTCTTTATACCATATCCCAAAAGTAGTTAACTAGACTCTGCCTTTATTTAGTAGAAACAGTACTTTAGGATCATTTTTCTTTACATTGAGCCCACATTTGTCCATCTGAAATCTATATCCATTCCAATACTTGAATACCACTTTTCCAGGAGAATTGCACAAATATTTCAAGTCACCTATCATTCCCCCTCCAAGTTTTGTTTCTAGGTTACACATTTCTAGGTTCTTCAGGTGTTCCACATGACCTTTCTGGTCCCTCTTTTCTGGAATCTCTCCAGTTTATCTATTACTCTAGACCTGTCATTTTATAGATACTAAAGTGAGGTCAAGAGAAAAAATGGTTTACCTAGAGTCAAATAAAAAATAAGTCATGGAATTACAATTTAAATCCAGATTTTTGTAATCCAGTTTTCTTTACATTGCTATTTTCACCTTCTTACATTAAAAAATGCAGTTCTTTATAATACAATGATTATGTATTATATCCTCCACATTCCTTTTCTGCTGATTCAGACAAGGCATCTCTTATCAAAAAGATAAGGATCATGCAACTAGTTTGCATCAGAAACCTGGCTTCTGGGAGATCAGGGTAACTCTCCAACCATACCACACTGCCTCTCTTTCTGAAGAAAGAAAATTAAATCAGCAAAATCAACCAACACATTAGGCACTTCTGACAATACATGAAAGAAAGAATGGAAGTTGAATTTGTATTCAATTCTTATTTTTTTGCCAAGCTTGTCATTATAAATTTATTATTATGGCATTATGTATAGTGTTTTCCTCCTAGTCATTTTACTCTGCTTCAGTTTAATGTGTCTTCCCATTTTTCTCTTTAGTTAGGTTACTCAGTGGGTAGAGCTCTGGACCTGGAGTCAGGAAGACCTGAGTTTGCCTCCAGTCTCTGTGTGATCTGTTCTGTGTGATCCTGAACAAACTTCTGTTTGCTTCAGATAATAGCAAATAACCCTCAAGGTTGTTGTGAGGATAAAATAAGAATATTTACAAGGTACTTACAAACATTAAAGCCTTATATAAGTGCTAGGTTTTATTATTAATTCTCTTGAAATTTTAGACTGTTCTTCAAATTGGCTTGTTCTTTAGAGACAGGCATAGCATTACATCTATAAATTAATTTAGGATCGATATTTTATTATATATGTATAGACCAACTTTGAGCAATTAATATCCTCAATTATTTAATTCATAATTTTAAAATGTTTGATCTCTAATTGTATTTATATAATATCTGAGTATTTCTGGGTAGGTTTATGCTCCAGATCATATGATTTAAAAATATGATTATGATCTTCTGTCCAAGATGGCAGAGAGAAGACAGGCATTGTGCTAAGATCTTCGGGTTTCCTCTCAAAAATACTATGAAATGAACCTCTTAATAGAAATTCAATCAACAAAACCCAGAAAAAAAGCTAGGAGAAGAACACCTACCTCAAGATCTGTTTCAGGGGACCATGAGAGAACCAGGAATAAGAGCAGAGAGCCAGCCCAGGGGCAGTGGTGGGGTGAAAGCAGAGGATGAGCCTTAGCCCTGGAGGCTTTGGTGACTGGCAGTCCGAGGACCAACTTTAGCTGCAGAATCTTTGGCTGGGGGAGCTGAGGTCTGGTGAGTCCCAGCCGGGCTGGAAGGAGAGTTCTAGCACAGAATGCTGCAGAGCATGGCTAGACACTGACCTGGGGCTGGGGGCCTGAGCTCCATACTTTTAGTGGACCCCTCTTCCCAGAACAAACAGTAACCATCCCTCCACCCCTCAGGCTCAGGTATGGGCAGCAGAGCTCCCTCAGTGAAAGGGGAAATTGACTACCTCCTCCCAGGGCCAAGCTCATTTTCAAGGACAATTCAGACCCTGCTGCTGCCCCTTACCCCCTCCAGGCCTAGGGAGAGGGCCTCAAACACTCCAGAGAAAGCAACCAGCACCCTCTACAGGACAGCTTACTTGGAGTTATTAAGCAAAGTGAACAAAGCCTGTAGGGTTTTCAAAAGCAAACCTCTGAGAACCAGCCCCCTCTCTGGACACAAGATCCTAAGAAAATGAAGAAAGGCCATAGAGAAGGAGGCTCATAGAGAATTACTTTGAAAGCACAGATTCTAACCCAAAGAGATCTAGCACTTCTGAGTAGAATATGAATTGGTCCCCAAACCAGAAAGATTTACATGAAGAAATCAGGAAGGAATTTAAAAATCATTTGGAAAAATTGGGAAAAGAAATTCAAGAGAAAATTAACAAGTTGCAAGAGAAAATTGACATCTCACAAAAAAGCAAATCATTGGAAATATATAATTGGAGAAATACAAAATGAGAATAATTCTCTCAGATCCTCAATTGGGCAAATGGAAAACTTCTTCAAAAATATAACTGACCAATTGGAAAAGTAGTTGCAAAAGGTAAATGAAGAAACTTCTTTTCTAAAAAAAAAGAATGGAAATCTGTGAAAACTAATGACTTCATTAGATAACAAGATTATGTTAAACAAAACCAAAAGATTAAAAAATTAGAAGAAAATGTAAAATACCTCATCAGCACAACCACTAACCTCAAGAATTGATTGAGGAAAGACAACCTAACAATTATTGGTCTTCTTGAAAGCATTGAAGAGAACAATAGCCTGGACTTAATATTACAGGATTGAGTGATGGAAAACTGCCCTGATATCATGGAACCAGAGGGCAAAATAGTTATTGAAAGAATGCATCAATCCCTTCTGGAAAGGAATCCTAAAATGAAAACACCAAGGAATGCTGTGGCCAAATTCCAGAACTATCAGATAAAAGAGAAAATTCTTCAAGCAACCAGACAGAAACAATTTAAATACCAAGGAGTCACAGTAAGGATTACTTAAGGACCTGGCTCCATCAACATTAAAGTATGGAAGGGCCTGGAATGAGATATTCCAAAGAGCAAGGGAGCTTGGAATGTAGCCAAAATTCCACTATCTGGCAAAGCTGAGCCTTCTTTTCCAAGGGAAAAGATGGACATTTAGTAAAATGGAAGACTTCCAAAATTTCCTGATGAAAAGACCAGAGTAAATAGAAAATTTGCACATCAAACAGTAGACTCAAGAGACACATGAGAAGGTAGAAAGAATTGGCTATATCCCCTATCTGGTTTTTGCAAGACAAATGGGGTTAAGTGGCTTGCCCAAGGCCACACAGCTGGATGATTATTAAGTGTCTGAGACCAGATTTGAACCCAGGTAATCCTGATTCCAAGGCCAGTGCTTTATCCACTATGCTACCTAGCTGCCCCTGACTCTAATAACTCTTGAGAATTGTAACTGTATTAGAGATAATATACTTAGCCAGAAGTGAAGGACTCTCATGACTTTTCTGTGACTCAGATAGAATGATTTAAAAACAATACCTCCTTAAAAAAGAGGAGCAGTAAGGAGACGGGAGGATAGAAGAGACTGAATGGGGTAAATCTCATTACATTAAGAGATACAAAGGACCTATTACAATAGAGGGGAAGAAGGGAGGAGATGAGAACCGCCTGACTCTTACTCTCATCAGATTTGGCTTAAAATTAACATATACACACTCAGTTAAGTTAAGAAACTTATCTTACCTTTCAAGTATTAAAAGGGGAAAAGGGGAGGGGGATAAAAAAAGGGGAACTAACAGAAGAAGGAAGAGAAGGAAGAAGGGGCAAGGGGAAATGTGAAAGAAAGGGGAGGGGGTTGGATATAGGAGGGCAAACACAGTGAAGGTGGTGGCATTCAGAAACAAAATACTGGGTAATATAGATAAAGTGAAAAAAGGGAAAAATATTAACAGATGGAAAACAGCATGGAGGGTAATATTACTTTGAATGTGAATGGGATGAACTCTCCCTTCAAACATAAGTGAATAGCAGAGTGGATTAAGAACCAGAATCCTACAGTATGCTCCTTACAATAAACTCATTTGAAACAGAGAGATACATGTAAAATAAAGGTAAAAGGTTGGAAGAACATATATTTTGCTTCAGCTGAAGTGAAAAAAGCAGGAGTAGCAATCCTTATCTCAGACAAAGCACCTGCAAAAATAGATAGCATTAAAAGAGATAAGGAAGGAAACTATATCTTCCTAAAATGTACCATAGACAATGTCAATACTAAATATGTATGCACCCAATGTTATAGCATCCAGATTCTTAGAGAAGTTGATTTTGATTACATTAAATTAAAAAGCTTTTGCACAGATAAAGCCCCTGTAACCAAGATCAAAAGAAATGTAGTAAATTGGGAAATAATTTTTACAACTAGTATTTTGGACAAAGGACTCATTTCTAAAATATACAGAGGGGGCATCTAGGTGGCGCAGTGGATAGAGCACCGGCCCTGGAATCAGGAGTACCTGAGTTCAAATCTGACCTCAGACACATAATAATTACCTAGCTTTATGGACTTGGGCAAGCCACTTAACCCCATTGCCCAGCAAAAATTAAAAATAAAATAAAAATATACAGAGAGCTGAGTCAAATTTTCAAATAAAACGAGCCATTCCCTAATTGACAAATGATCAAAGGATATGCAAAGGCAATTTACTTTTGAGGAAATCAAAATGATCCATAGCCATGTGAAAAATTGCTCTAAATCATTACTTATTAGAGAAATGCAAACTAAAGCATCTTTGAGGTACCACCTCACACCTCTGAGACTGGCCAATGTGACTAGAAAAGATAATGATTGATGTTCGAAGGGATGTGGGAAATGGGGGACACTAATGCATTGTTATTGGAGCTATGAACTCATTCAACCTTTCTAGAGAGCAATTTTGAATTATACACAAAGGGCAAAAAAAATGTGGATACCCTTTGATCCAGCTATACCACTATTGGGTGTATACCGTGAAGAGAAGGGTAAAAACATCACTTGTACAAAAATATTCATAGCAGCCCTGTTTATGGTGGCAAAGAATTGGTAATTAAGTGAATATCCTTCAGTTGGGGAATAGATTAACGAATTGTAGTATATGTATGTCATTGTTCTATTAGAAACCCGGAGGAATGGGAATTCAGGGAAGCCTAGAAGTATTTACATGAACTGATGTTGAGTGAGATGAGCAGAATCAGAAGAACATTGTACAACTTAATAGCAACATGAGGGTGATGATCAATCTTAATGGACTTGCTCATTCCATCAGTGCAACAAGCAGGCACAATTTTGGCCTATCTGTGATGAAGAATACCATCTGTATCCAGAGAAAGAATTGTGGAGTTTGAACAAAGACCAAAGACTATTACCTTTAATTTAAAAAAAAATCATTATCTTCTCATATAATTTTGCTATCTCTTATACTTTATTTTTCTTCATTAAGGATATGATTTCTCTCGTCACATTCAAATTAGATAAATGTCTACCATGGAAGCAATGTAAATACTAACAGACTGCATTGTGTGTGTGTGTGGGGGGGGGGGGAAGCAAGATTAGAGGGAAAATTGTAAAATTCAAAATAAATAAAATCTTTCTTTTATTTAAAAAATATGATTATATTGATTATTTTCCTAACTTTGAACCATCTTTTCATCTTTGGAATAGATTCACCTTAAACACAAACAGTAATTTTTTTCTATATTTCAATAGTCCTTTTGCCAGGATTTAATTTAAAAATTTTACACTTCTATTAGTAGATTTCTTTGCTTTATTAGATTTATTTGTTGTTGCTATTGTCTTTCTTTTTCAGAGAGAACTGATGACAAAACTACAGTGATGTCTTGACTTAATTGACACAGAGCTGAAAAAGTTGTCTGAGTTCAATGGCAAGTCTAAGAAAGAAGACTGGCAATGGCTCAGGATACAATGGATGACCTTGGCATCTCTGATATCTGAACAAACTGTAATCACTTCACTCATGGTCATTGGAACAAATTGTTCATTTGTATTCATTCTGCCTTGGAAAACCTTTACATGCCTGGGGTAGACAGCCTCCTAACTCATGACAGGTTTGGGACCTTTTGATTGCCTTCAACCTGCTTTAGTCTGTGTGCTGAGATAGTTTACCAGAGAGTAATAGCTGCTGCACATGCTTCTTGAAGTTATAGGTAAGAGTTGGATGGCAGGTAGCTACTAGGCAGATGAGATGCCTAGTAAAGGAATCAGCAGCTCTCACACCAGAGGTGCTAGTTCTCTCTCTGAACACCTAGAGTACTTTTGTTTCTTGGTATTTTTATAATGATTTATGGAGTTTAGGTATTAATTAATTTTTTAATTATTTGATAGAATTCATCTGACAAAATTTGACTTTTCTATTGATCTTTTATGGCTTGTTTAATTTCATTTTATGAATTTGCTTTAAGGTCAATTTTTAATGTTCTATTAGTGTGGATGTTTTTGTGCTTTTGTAAATATTCATCCGTTTCCTCTAAATTCTGTTTTGCTAATATTTAATTTTAAATAAGAGGTTCAGTAATTATTTTTATTTCTTTTCTCTTTGTTGCTAAAATAACTTAAAGACTTAGCCATTATTTACTTTTTTAAAAATTAATTTATTTAAGGCAATGGGGTTAAGAGTGACTTGCCTGGGGCAGCTAGGTGGCACAGTGGATAGAGCACTGGCCTTGGAGTCAGGAGTACCTGAGTTCAAATCTGGCCTCAGACACTTAATAATTACCTAGTTGTGTGGCTTTGGGCAAACCACTTAACCCCATTGCCTTGCTAAAAACCTAAAAAAAAAAAAAAAAGAGTGACTTGCCCAAGGTCACACAGGTTGGTATTTATTATTAAGTGTCTAAGACTGGATTTGAACTCAGGTCCTCCTGACTCCAGGGCTGGTGCTTTATCCACTGTACCACTCAGGTGCCCCTATCATTTACTTTATTTTTTTAAGGTATTTTTTTTTTTTTGGTAAGGCAATGGGATTAAATGGCTTGCCGAAGGCCACACAGTTAGGTCATTAATAAGTGTCTGAGTCCAGATTTGAACTCAGGTACTCCTGACTCCAGGGCCGGTGCTCTATCCACTGCACCACCTAGCCGCCCCTATCATTTACTTTTAAAAAAAAGATTGAGTCCTTCATCAGAACTCTGACAATATAAGGATACATGAAGCTCAAAAACAGGAGGGAAAAAGTCCACATGATCATAGCAACTTACACGTAATGAAGCTGTTTTAAATATAGTTATCTCCTTTGGTCTCAGCAACCTCATGAAAGAAGTAGGAGAGAATGTAAAAACTCTCAGGTGTATGGCACCTGTGTTCAAGTCTTATAGCTGACACTTGGTGGTGGCATGAGTCTGGGCAGCAGATCACTAAGTAACTTTATTAAGAATATAAATTATGGAAAAGGTTATATTGATAGAGGGAATTTTTCATATCCAGGAAAATCATAGGTCCAGGTTCCATTCCCTATTTGACAAACAAGAAAATGATCCAATGTGACTTGCCCAAGGTCACACAAGTAATAAAGATCAGAACCCGAATTCAATGAAACCTCTTTTTATACTAGGAGAAAGCCCCTCCTGAGTGACTTGTCCAGGGTTAGAGTACTTACTATTTGTCAGACATTGTGACATGTACTTTATAATTATTGACTCATTGATCATCACAACACTGGGAATTAGTTACTATTATCATTCCCCTTTACAGATGAGGAACCTGAGGTAAATAGAGGTTGTATTAGAAGTTGGTTTTGAATTCCAATCTTCTTGACTCCATACTCAATGCTCTGTCCTCTATCCCAGTTAGCTACCACTAAATCCCTGCTGTTTCCAGTTCAATATCCATTAAACCCCCCATTCTTCTTCTGTGGCTACTAGGCAAGAAATATTCTTTAGACATGCCCTAGGTTAGAACAGTACTAAAATCTATAGTAATCAGACATCACTAGTGATTTAAAATGGACAAGATGAAATCATGCCTCTAAAGTTCTCCATTCCCTAATTTATTTCATTTTCAGTATAATTTCATTCTCAAAGTATTCTCTGGGCATGGCTCAGAGTAAATGAAAGAGAACTACCCAGGAGGAAAGATGAAAAATTCAGTGATAGGTCCAATGTATTTTAAAAATGTAAAACTGAATGACATTTGAAAAAAATATACTATGAGAAGTGCAGAGGAGTAGAGACTGGGTGGCCAGCGGGGAAGGATCCTTATATTCATCCACTATGATAAGGGTCACTGATAGGGCATTTTTAAGAGCTAGTGCTCATGAAAGTGGCCTTGCTTTCTCACAAGGACAAATTGTGACTTTTCTGAGTTTCTACTATTGATTTATCAATGAAAATAGCATTCCT
Source organism: Macrotis lagotis (assembly GCF_037893015.1). Lineage (NCBI taxonomy): Eukaryota > Metazoa > Chordata > Mammalia > Peramelemorphia > Peramelidae > Macrotis > Macrotis lagotis. Next base: position 71,642,584 of record NC_133665.1, read on the forward strand.
CTGAGCACTGAGCATCTTTTGCCAAATGCTGGCCACGATGAATCCATTTTTTTTCCTCTCCTTTCATCCTTTCTCTGATCATAGGGCAGCACCTGTGGAGAAGCACATGGACTCCAGGAAAGGAAAATGAGGCCAGAGGGACTGGAAGCCAATGGTTCTCTGATAATTTTGGCATGTGGAAAGAGAAGAGTTATTCTCATAATCCTGCATTACAGAGCATTTCAGTCCTGCCAGCTCTTCATCTGAGGGACCTGTCAGACTCATAAAGGAGCTATCCTGCATCTTACCTTTGCAGGGTTTGCCTCAATCCCGTGGGCTAGAAGATTCCTTTTCTCTCCCCATCAGCTTCTGTTCTTTTCTCCTGTCCTCTCCTCTTTGTAGAGGGAGCAGAGCTGGGAGTCTAATTCAGGCATTTGTCTTCCAAATCTCATTCTCTTTCACAGTATTTGGGTAGTTTAATGACATTTGAGGCAGCTTGTGTATGTATAGTAAGAGGGGCATTGCCTTTAGACTGAGCACTTTAACTGTGTCCTGGTTTCAACATCTACTCTTATGCATGGTCCTGGGTTGATCATGTTGCTTGACTCATTTATAATATAGGCATTAAAAAATATTCAGACTACCTAATTCACAGGATTGTTTTGAAGGAGATAATTTGTAAATCTTAAAGCAGTATAGAAATGTGAACTATTATTATGGCAAGAACACAAAATAAGTGAGTGGCTATTTTAACAGCAATTCAAAAGAATGACTGCATGAGGAAATACATCAAGTATAGATTAGAAAATTGATTTAAGGGAAATAAATGGTCTTCACAAAGCCAGGCAGTAAATAAATGACCAGATCAGGATTTTCCTTCTCCTATTACTTCTTTTCCTTCAAACTCACTAGCTCATCTCTCCCTCACCTGCTGCCAGAAGGAAATTTAGGATGAACATTTAATTGCTGAGAACACCACCACAAAAACCAAAACAAAGCCAAAAAAAAAAACCCCATAGCTTTGCAGCACAACAGTACTAAGATACAGTGGCAAGAATATTGGATTTGAGGCCAAAAGGTCAAGGTTTAAATCCTGGCGCTGCTATTGATTTCCTGGGTGACCTGGACAAGTCATTCACCCTCTCAGTGCTCTGGAATCCAATCCAGTCCTCATTTGGATTGGACTAAATGAACTCCAAAGTCACTTTCAGTTCTTGATCCCATGAATCTATACTTATCCAGTATTCTTTAGTATGACTAGGACTAGGACAGCTTACAATAGGCTAAGGAACTGATTTTGACCATAAAGTCAGGAAATTTCTTAGCTGGTTGTGATGGTAGTTTATTTCTGGATCTCATCTCTATCTTTTGGTGGTCTTTGAACTGGCAGGGCATTAATCTTCTTAAATGTCCATTTTTCATTTTAGTCCTTCCCTATACAGAAACATAAAATCCTAACTATGGATTGTTAGAGCAGGAAAAGCCCTTAAGAGAACCTATCTTAGTCCAATCAACTCTTTATAGAACCAGGGATATTTTTGTTACTAACCCTAATTCAAAAAGAGGAATCTGCCCTGCAGTAATATTTGGTGCTTGCAACATCAAAGAATTAGTTAGTATATGAGAAAATACTGAAACACTCAGATTTTTTTATTGAGGAATAATATTGTAAGAGGAACTTTGTCATTTGGTTTGTTTTTAATGGACAGTAGAAAATGACTATAGGAAGTCAAACCTGAGAAAACAGAGATTATAAGACAGTACCTATCTACATTTGATGAACTTATCACAGGAGGATATGATGGCTGAGTCGCCTGTCATTGACCTTTGTAAAACTATGGAGAAAATGAGAGCTACTACAACACTGATAAAGGGTGAACATTGTGCCATATTTTATATAAATGGAAAAAAACCAGTTGGTGAACTAACAGAAAAATTCTAGAATTTATTAGCAATGCTTGCTAAAAGATTTTCAGCAAGATTAGTCATGTCTGACTAACTTCATTTCCTTTTCTGACAAACTTACTAGACTGGTAGATTAGGTTTGAGAGATAATTCATCTGGACTCCTACTCTATTCCAAATCTGATATTCTATATATATCATTTAGGGCTATATAGGGTCTTACAGTGGGCCTCAAACTTTAGCGTAATATTTACTACTTTTTTACTAAGTTATGAGGTTCCTGTATGGGACCATAAAAACGCTGACAAAGATATCTCCAATCTGTTTTATTCAAGTTCCATATTCAAAACTACAACACTTGGGATGCCTTGCTGCTTTGAAAAGTCCCCCCCCCCAAAAAATTATTTTTATTTCTCAAATCTCTGGACTATTCTTTCCTGTCCAACATGAGCAGGTGAGCATCTTATGGCCACTTAGTGGAGATGTCCCATGCTTCACCCAATCTGTGAATCTCCTACTATTTCATTTTTAGCGCTCAAGAATAAGGTCTATCAGAAAATGAGGTTCTTTATTTCACATGATTCTTTTGTATATTTGGTTATCAAAATCTATAAAGAGAGGACCCTAGAAAGAGGAGGCATCTTAGATTGTGAGGAAGATCTGAGGTCCACTTCATTAGAAGAGATATGGAACCTTTAATAAAGTGTTATGGACTCAGAGCTCTGTCTCAGTTTGTTTTATTGTAGGTGGGACAATTTTTAATCTCCACAAGAGAAATGCTACTCAAAATATGGATAAAGAAGCAAATTAAGGTCCTTGAACTATTTTTGAAGAAAAGATGAAGAGGTGAGTACTCAGTGACAGTACAATGCTAAGGGAATGGATTTAAAACTGGTTAACCAGTCAGACTCAAAGGGTAGTAATTCATCACTGGAATCATTTTGGAAGGAGGCACCCAGGAGAGTGCCCAAGGGATTTGTCACTGGCTTCATGCTTTAAACATTTTAAAAAATGTTTCAATGTCTCTTTTTCTTTTAAAATGTTTTTGTATTTCTAACATTTTTACAAATGACTCAAAGGTGTAGATGGCTTACTAGACAAACTTGCAAATGGATACTCAATTGGAAGGGATAGTTGGTATGTTGGATGAAGGGATCAGCAAAGCATTTTTTTTCTCCAATAACTCAATTTTATTTTCAATTCCAAATTTTCTTCTCTTCTAACCCACTGAGAAGACAAGAAAAATAAAACCTCTTACAAATAAGTACATTAATGCATATAAATTCCTGCATTTGTAATGTTTAAGAAAATTTATTTTAGTCTGAACTCTGAGATCATCAGATTTCTGCCTGGGGGGTGGATAGTTTGCTTCATCATGAGCCTTTTGGAACTATGGTTGGTTTTTGTGTGAATCAGTTACTAAATCTTTCATAATTAATTATCTTTACAATATTTCTATAATTGAGTAAATTTTTCTCCTGGTCCTTATCACTTCATTTTGCCTTAGCTTATACATACATGTCTTTCTATATTTTTCTGAAACTATCCCCTTCATTTTTCTTAAAGTGTAAGAGTATTCTATCACATTCATCTGCCATAACTTGTCTAGTCATTTTTCAATGAACGGGCCTTTAGATTCTAATTCTTTGCCACCATATAAAAAGCACATTATTCTATATGGATCATTTCTTATTTCTTTGATCTCTTTGAGAATTATTTCTAATTGTGGTTTCAGTGGTTCAAAGGTGGTTAACATGATATAGTAGCTTTTTTAGCATAATTGTAATCTTATTTCTAGAATATTTGGGTTAAATTGACAGCTTCACCAAGAATACAATTTGTCTAGAGGTTTAAAACTCAAATAGAAATGGGGACCACTAAACTGCATGTAAGGATCCCTGTAGAATACATATTGACTTAGAAAAACCATATATTAACATTATCTATGTTCTATTGTAATTTTACTCATTTTTGTTAAATATTGCCCAGGTACAACTTTATCTAGTTTGACTGTACTTGCAAGTATGGCAGGGAGTGTATTTGATACTTCTTAATTAGTGTACCTGTTTTCATACATATCCTCCAACATTTATCATTTTGCTTTTTTAAAAAAATCATCTTAGTCTGATGGGTTTTAGATGGTACCTCAGCATTACTTTAATTTTCAGTTCTCTAATATTAGGGACATAGAACATTTTTCGTAAGACTATTAAAATATATTTCTTAAAATTGACTGTTTAATATGTTTGATTTTCACTTAAGGAATGGTTCTTATTCTTGTAAATTTGATTTAGTTCTCTAAATGTCTTAGGAATGAGACTTTTGTCAGAGAAACTGATGCAAAGATTCCACCACTCTCTACCCCACACCCCAGTTCTCTGCTTTTCCTCTGTCTTTAGCTGCATTTGTTTCATTTGTGCAAAGACTTTTAATTTTATGCAATTGAAATGTTGCATTTTACCTCTTGTGAATTTCTCTCTCTCTTGTTTGGTCATAAACTTTTCCTTTGATCTAATGGGTAATTTCTTCCCTGATCCCCTGGTTTGCTTCTAAAGAAGGACATCCTTTAGGTTCACTTCTTGTTCTTATATTACAGTCATCTTGGTATATTTTATGAGATATTGGTCTATTCCTAGTTTCTAGGAGTTTAGTTTTCAGATTTCCCAACTCTTTTTATGAACTTGTGAGCTTTTGACTCAATATCTGGTATCTTTGGGTCTATCAAAGGCTAGGTTTTGGGGCTTCTTTCCATCAATATATTGTATGGCTAAATTGTTCCACTTATCAGTTTTTCTCTTCTTTACTTAGCACCAGTTTTTATATTTTTAACAATTACAGCTTTTGTAGCATAGTGTGAAATGTGATACTTTTTTTCTTTCTCTCTTTATTTCCCTTTTTTCATTGATTCCCTGAATTTTCTTAACCTTTTACTTTTCTAGATGAATGTTACTATTTTCTCAGCTTTATGTATAATTCTTTGATAGTTTAATTGATATGACACAGAATGAGCAAATTAATTTAGGTAGTATTTCCATTTTTATTATACTGGCTCAAATCTACCAATGATCAAGAATTTTTTCCCCCATTATTTAGATCTGCCCGTATTTTTTGCTTTGATTTTTGAGATCTCACATGTGTAGAATGGAGAGTATCTTGCAATTACAAATTTTAGATATGTGGAGACTGATAGGCAAATTTGGAGGAAAAAAAGTTCCTGTTGGTTTTGGTTGCTAATATGCTGAGGTTGTTAATTGTTTAGTTTACTTTTAATTGATTCTCTAGGGTTCTTTAGGTAAATCTTCATATCTTGTGCAAAAAAAGTTATAGTTTTGCTTCCTATTTGTCTGTGCTTCTTTTGTCAACTTTTTTCTTGGTTTTCTTGCTATAGCTAGCATTTCTAGTCCAGATTGAATAGTAATAGTGATACTGAACATCCTTTCTTCACCCTTGATCTTGTTGGAAAGCTTTCTAGCTTATTCTCATTTCAGATAATTCTTGACATTGGTTTCAGATAGATTGTTTATCATTTTAAGGAAAGCTCTGTTTGCTTTCTCTTTTTTTATAGTAGGAATCAGTATTGAGTTTTATCAAAAGATTTTATGTATCTTGAAATAATCATATGATGAATTTGTCATTAATCTAGTAAGTTATACTATAGCTTTCCTTATCTTGAACCAGCACTACATTCTTGGTCTAAATCTGAGTTGGTCATACATGATGATCTTTATGACAAATTAACTGTCATCTCCTTGCTAGTGGTTTACTTAAAATTGTTTCATCAATATTTATTAGTTTTCTTTCTTTTGATTCTTCCTGTTTTAATTATCAAGATCACATTGATTTTATAGAAAAAAATTTTATAGAATTCCTTACCAAATTTTTTCAAACAGTTTGTAGTATTGGAATTATTTTTTTCACTAAATATTAGTCTAACTAGTCCTGATTCCCCCCAGAAATTGATGACTTGCTTAATTTGTTTTTCTAAGAAAGTGCTATTTAACTATTCATCTACTTCATTTGTTATGAATTTACCTTTAAAATTTTTTGATACTGAAAATTGAGCTACTTTAAAAATGATGTTTAACTTTTTTAGCTTCCATTTATATTACTCTCTTTTGGTGTTTAATAGCTTCTTTAGTTTGTATATTACTTTTGTTTCTAATTAATTTTTAATCTATACTTCAAAGGTCTTTATTGAATATAATTTTTATTGCTTGGTAATTTGCTTTTATAATGATTGTTTGGGAGGTTTTTCTGCCTTAATATATGTCCAGTTTTTTGTATAGATGCACAGCTGATAATACATATTCCCTTCTATTCCATTCAATAATATTCCAGAAGTCTATAATATTTAACTTTTCTAAAAATGCTATTCATCTCCTTAACTTCTTTCTTATTCATCCAATGTAAGCTATATTTAGATCTAAGAGGGGTAAGTTAAGGTCCTCTACTATTATAGTTTTATAATCCATTTTTTCTTTTAGTTCATTTAATTTTTAATTTAAGAATTTAGGTCTGTACCATTTGGAGCATATATGTTCAGTATTAATTCATACAGTTTCTCTGCTTATTCCTTTGAATTAGGTCTGTTTGTGTTTTTTGCTTTGTCTAAGATCATGATTGCTTCCCTGAACTGAAACATAATAGATTCTATTTTATCTTAACTCTGTATATTATTCTATTTGGTTTCTAACCCATTCTACTCTCTTGTGTTTTATTTGTGAGTTCATCCCATTAACTGTTATGACTGATATAAAGTTTCCTTTATAAGAATTTATTTTATATATCATTTAATCTATTCTACTTCTTATCTCTCCCCTCCCCCCCATCCTTTTCCTCCTATTTCCTTCTTGGGTAAGATGAATTTATATACCCATTTGTATATGTATATTCATCCTTTTAACCAGCTCAGATAAGAAAACATAAAGCTCTTTATAGTCTAGAACATTGGGTTAAATCTAAGCAAGTAGGGGCAGCTAGGTGGCGCAGTGGATAAAGCACTGGCCCTGGAGTCAGGAGTACCTGGGTTCAAATTTGGTCTCAGACACTTAATAATTACCTAGCTGTGTGGCCTTGGGCAAGCCACTTAACCCCATTTGCCTTGCAAAAAAAAAAAAAAAAACCTAAAAAAAATCTAAGCAAATAAAAATTAGCAAGAGTAAATAACAAGTTTTGCTCTTGGACCAGAGAATCAACTCCACAAGTATAAGATAAAGGCAATGTGTTTTTATCTTTTTTCTTTAATTTTTTATATGAATATTTTATTTTTCCAATTATATACAATAATAATTTCTATCTATTGTTTTTATAAGGTTTTAAATTTTACAGTTTCCCCCACCCTCCTTTCCATCCCTCCACCCCCCACAGAAGGCAATCTGATAATCTTTACATTGTTTCCTTGCTATACATTGATCCAAATCGAGTCTGCTGAGAGGAAAAATCATAACCTTGAGGAAAAATAAAATATTAGAGATAGCAAAATTATATAGTACATTAGACAACTTTTTTTTTTAAAAAAATTGAAGGTAATAATAGTCTTTGATCTTTGTTTAAACTCTACAGTATTTTCTCTCCATTAAGGTTGATCATTACCCCCATGATGCTGTTAGAGTTACAATGTTCTTCTGGTTCTGTTCATCTTGCTCAACATCAGTTCATGCAAATTGTTCCAAGCTTCTCTGAACCTCCATCCCTACTGGTTTCTAATAGAACAATAGAGTTTCATCACTTACATATACCACAATTTGTTCACCTATTCTCCATTGATGGACATTCACTTGATTTCCAGTTCTTTGCTTCAACAAACAGAACTGTTATGAATATTTTTGTACAAATGATGTTATTACATTTTTCATGATGTCTTCAGGGAATAAACCCAGTAGAGGTATTGTTAGATCAAAGGGTATGCACATTTTTATTGCCCTTTGGATGTGATTCCAAATTGCTCTACAGAAAGGCTGAATGAGTTCACAGCTCCACCAACAATGCATTAGCATCCCAGATTTCCCACATCCCTTCCAACATTGATCATTGTACTTTCTGACCAATCTGAGAGGTGTGAGGTGCATTTCATAGATGCTTTAGTTTGCATTATTCTAATCAGTAATGATTTAAAACAATTTTTCATGTGACTATGTATAGCTTTGATTTCCTCTTCTGTAAATTGCCTTTGCATATCCTTTGACCATTTATCAATTGGGGAATGACTTGTTTTTTCTTATAAATTTGACTTAGTTCTCTATATATTATAGAAATGAGTCCCTTGTGCGAAATACTAGTTGACAAAATATTTCCCAATTTACTATATTTCTTTTGATCTTATTACAGTGGTATTGTTTGTGCAAAACTTTTTAATTTAATGTAATCAAAATTATTTAGTTTGTTTTTAATGATGTTCTCCATCTCTTCCTTGGTCATAAACCACTTCCCTTTCCATAGATCTGACAGGCAAACTATTCCTTGATCTCCTAGTTTGCTTATAATATTGTCTTTTATGTCTAGATCCTGTACCTATTTTGATCTTACCTTGGTATAGGGTGTGAAATGTTGGTCTAATTCTAGTTTCTGTTATACTAACTTCCAATTTTCCCAACAATTTTTATCAAAGAGAGAGTCCTTATCCCAAAAGCTTGATTATTTGGGTTTCTCAAATAGCAAATTTCTATAATCATTTCCTGCTGTCTCTTTTGCACTTAGTCTATTACACTGATCCAGAACTCTGTTTCTTAGCCAGTACCAGACAGTTTTGATGACTGATGCTTTATAATATAGTTTTAGATTTGGGAAGGCTAAGCCACTTCTTTTACACTTTTTTTCATTAAATCCCTTGATATTCTTAACTTTTTGTTTCTCCATATGAATTTAGTTTAAAAAATTTTACTAGCTCATTCAAGTAATTTTTTGGAAGTTTGATTGGTAGGGCACTAAAAAAAGTAATTTAATTTAGGTAACATTGAGGGCAGCTAGATAGCAGTGAATAGAACACTGGCCTTGGAGTCAAGAGGTCCTGAATTTAAATCCAGCCTCAGACATTTACTAATTACCTAGCTGTATGACCTTGGGCAAGTCACTTAACCCCCTTGCCTTGCAAAAACCTAAAAAAAACCCCAAACAATTTAAGTAGAATTATCATTTTTATTAGCTTGGCCTCTCCATGAGCAGTTGATATTTGCCCAGTTATTTAATATGATTTTATTTGTGTGAAATGTGTTTTATAGTTGTTTTCATATAATTTCTGAGTCTGCCTTGGCAGGTAGACTTCCAAATATTTTATGTTGTCTGAAGTTAATTTAAATGGGATTTCTATTTCCAGCTCTTGGTAGCATTATTAAGAAATGCTGAGGATTTATGTGGTTTTATTTTATATCCTGCAACTCTTGTAAACTTGCTATAATTATTTCTAGTAATTTTTTAGATGAATTTTTAGGATTCTCTAGGTATACCATCATGTCATCTGCAAATAGTAAGAGTTTTTTTTCTTCCTTCCCAAGTCTAATTCCTTCTATTTCTTTGTCTTCTCATTGCTGAAGCTCACATTTCTAATATAATTCTGAATAGTAATGGTGATAACATGCATCCTTGTTTTACCTCTGATCTTATTGGGAATGCCTCTAGCTTATCCCCATTGCATATAATGCTTGCTGATACTTTCAGATAGATATGCTTATCATTCTAAGGAATAATCAATTTATTCCCATGTTCTCCAGTGTTTTTAGTAGGAATGGATGCTGTATTTTGTTGAAGACTTTTTCAGCATCTATTGAGATATTCTTATGATTTTTATTAGGTTTTTTTATTGGTATAGTCAATTATACTAACAGTTTTCCTAATATTGAACCAATCCTGCTTTCCTGGGATGAATCTTGCTTGTCATAGTGTGCTATCCTAGTCATAACTTGCTGTAATAATTTTACTAAGATTTTATTTAAGATTTTTGCATCCATATTCATTAGGGAAATTGGTCTATAACTTTCTTTCTCTGTTTTGTCCTCCTGATTTAGGTATCAGCACCATATTGGTGTCATAGAAGGAATTAGACAGATTTCTGTCTTCACCTATTTTTTCCAAAGAATTAATACAGAATTGGAACATATTGTTCCTTAAAAGTTTGATAGAGGGGTGGCTAGGTGATGCAGTGGATAGAGCACCAACCCTTGAGTCAGGAAGACCTGAGTTCAAATCTGGCCTCAGACACTTAATAATTACATAGCTGTATGGCCTTGGACAAGCCACTTAACCCCATTGCCTTGCAAAAAAAAAAGTTTGATAGCATTTACTTGTGAATCCATCTGGACCCTAGAGATTTTTTCTTAGGCCATTCAATGATGGCTTATTGAATTTCTTTTTTCTGAGAGAGGGTTATTTAGGTATTTCATTTCCTCTTCATTTAACTTCATTTAACTTATATTTTTGTAAATATTCATCCATTTCACTTAGATTATCAAATTTATTGGCATAGAGCTAGGCAAAAATAATTCCAAATTATTACTTTAATTTCCTCCTCATTGATGATGTGTTCATCTTTTTCATTTATGATACTAGTAATTTGGTTTTATTCTTTCTTTTTTAAAATCAAATTAAGCAAAGGTTTATCAATTTTATTGTTTTTTCCATAGAACAAACTCTTGTTTTTATTTATTAGTTCAATAGTTTTCTTGTTTTTGATTTTATTAATTTCTCCTTTAGTTTTTAGAATTTCTCATTTGGTATTTCATTGGGGATTTTTAATTTCTTCTTTAATTTTCTTTTAGTTACATGTTTAGTTCATTGATTTTCACTTTCTCTAATTTATTTATGTAAACATTTAAAGAATTAATATATCCCCTAAAAACTGCCTTGGCTATATTCCATAAGTTTTGATGTGATTGTCACTATCTAGGATGAAGTCGTTAATTCTACCTATAATTGCCTGTTTGATCCCACTCATTTTTTAAAAAGAGGCAATTTAATTTCCAATTAGTTTTAGTTCTAGCTCTCCATGGCCAATTATTGCATGTGATTTTTATTGCATTATTATCTGTGAAGGAAGTATTAACTATTTCTCCCTTTCTGCATTTAATTATAAGGTTTTTATGCTCAATTCCATGGTAATTTTTTGTGTATCACATATTGCAGAAAAAATATATTCTTTCCTATCCCCATTAAATTTTCTTCAAAAGTCTATCATGTCTACATTTTCTAATATTCAAATTTATCTCCTTAAATATCTTATTATTTATTTTATTGTTAGAATTATCTATATCTAAGAGAGGGAGGTTAAGGTCTCCCACCAGTAGAATTTTGTTGTCTATATTTTCCTGTGACTCATTCATCTTCTCCTCTAAGAATTTGGATGGTATACCACTTGTTGTATACATATTTAATTTTGAAATTGCTTTATTGACTATGATACCTTTTAGGAGTATATAGTTTCCTTCCTTTTCTCTTTAATGATATCTATTTTTGAAGTTTCTTTGAGATAAGGATTGCTACTCTTGCCTTTTTCACTTCAGCTGAAGCAAAACATATTTTCCTCCAGCCTTTTACCTTTACTTTATATGTATCTCTCTGCTTCAGATGAGTTTCTTGTAATCAGCATATTGCAGGATTCTGGTTTTTAATCCACTCTGCTAGTCATTTACTTTTTATGGGAGAGTTCATCCCATTCACATTCAAAGTTATAATTAAGAAGTCTTTGTTGCCTTACATGCTATATTTCCTCTGTATTTCCCCTTTCTTTACTTTATCCATATTCCCCAGTATTTTGTTTCTGAGTATACCTCCTCCAGTGTTTTTGCCCCTTTATATTCAATCCCCTTTTCCTTTGCCCCTTCTTCCTTTCCTTCCTTCTGTTAGCTCCTCTTTCCCCCCACCTCCCCTTTCCCCTTTTAATACTTGAAGGTAAGATAAATTTCTTAACTGAGTCTGTGTATGTTAACTTTGAACTAAATTTGATGAGAGTAGGATTCAGGTGGTTCTCACTTCCCTCCCCCCATCCCATTGCAATAGGTCCTTTGTACCTCTTCATGTAATGTGATTTACCCCATTTAATGTCCTCCATCCTCTTGTCTCTTTACTGTCCCCCCTTTTAAGGGGATATTGTTTTTAAATCATTCTATCAGAGTCACAGACAAGTCATGAATGCCCCTTACTTCTGGCTAAGTATATTCTCTTTAATAGAGTTACAGTTCTTAAGAGTACTGAGAATCTTTCTCCTAGAGGGCGATATAGCCAGTTTCAACTTATTGGGTAGCAGTTTCTTCCATTTTCCCTTTTTTAACCTTTTCATGTGTCTCTTGAGTCATCTTTGTTTGATGTTCAAATTTTCTATTTAGCTCTATTCTTTTCATCAGGAAAAGTTGGAAGTCTCCTATTTTGTTGAATGTCCATCTTTTCCCCTGGAAGACAAGGCTCAGTTTTGCCAGGTAGTAAATTCTTGGCTGCATTCCAAGTTCCCTTGCTCTTCAGAATATCATATTCCAGGCCCTTCATTCTTTAAATATTGATGCAGCCAGCTCCTGTGGCGCCTTGGTATCTAAATTGTTTCTTTCTGGCTGCTTGCTGGATTTTCTCTTTTATCTGATATTTCTAAAATTTGACCACAATAATACTTGGAGTTTACATTTTGGGATCCCTTTCAGGAATGATTGGATATATTATTTCAATAACTATTTTGCCCACTGGTTCTATATCAGGTCAATTTTCCATTACTAAATCCTGTAATATCACATCCAGGCTTTTTTTTCATCCTCAATGTTTTCAGGAAATCCAGTGATTCTTAAGTTATCTCTTCTGGATCTATTCTTGAGATTAGTGGTTTTGCTGATGAGGTATTTTACATTTTTTTTCTATTTTTCCAATTTTTTGGTTTTGTTTAACAGATTCTTGTGGTCTCATGAAGTCATTGGCTTCCACAGACTCCATTCTTTTTTTTAGAGAAGAATTTTTTTCATTTACCTTTTGCAACTCCTTTTCCAATTGGTCAAATCTATTTTTGAAGGCATTTTTCATTTGTCCAGTTGAGTTTGAGAGAATTATTTTTTTTTGCATTTGTCCAATTGTATTTTCCAAGGATTTGTTTTCTTGTTGCAAAGTGCTAATTTTCTCTTGAGTTTCTTTTCCCGATTTTTCCAATTGATTTTTAAACTCCTTCCTGATTTCTTCTAAGTACACCTGGACTGGAGACCAATTCATATTCTCTTCAGAAGTTCAACATCTCTCTGAGTTTGGATCTTTGCCTGCTAGGTAGCTTTCTATGGACCTCCCTTTCTGCTGTCTTTTCTTCGTTTACTTAGGATCTTGTATTGGGGGAGGGGCTGACTCACAGAGGTTTGGTGTTGTGATCCCTATACGCTTTGCTCACTGGATTTAGTAACTCCAAGTGGGCTGGCCAGTAGGGGGGTGCTGTTTACTATTTCTGGAGTGTCTGTGACCTTGATTTGTGGTCCACTCCCTAGACCTGAGGTGGTGGGAGGGCAATATAGTCTGAATTATCCTGGGACAATGTGGGCTGGGGCCTCGGACTGGATAGTTAAGTTCCTTATTTTTCACTCAGTACTGAGAAAGATCTGCTGCCCACACTTAGGCCAGGGGGTGGGGGTTGTTACTGCGTATGTTCTAGGAAGAGTTACTTTCTCCCACAGGGATGGAATACTACCCACCCCTACCCCTGACCCCAGCACACAGCCAAAGATTCCATGGGCTGTTCTTGGTTTAGTCCCCAGACCTCACCTCATCACCCCTGTGCTGTCTCTCTGTTCTCTGTCCCCAGCTCATCCACAGTCTCCTGAGACAGACCTTGTTGGTACATATTCACCTAGGTTCTTTTTCTGGGTTTTGTGGATCTAAATTCTGTTAAAAGGCTTGATTCATATTATTTCTGAGGGAAAGTCAGAAAACCTTAGGACAGTGCCCTGGATTCTCTCCACCATCTTGGCCAGAAGTCAGAAAAGGAAATATGTTTAGATGGTAGTTTGCTTAAAAATGTTAATAAACCAAATGCTCAGTATAAGTCAACAGTTTGACTCAGCAATCAAAATTACTAATATAATCTAGGGCTTTTTTTTTTCAAAGAGGCAACAAGGTAGAGATATGGATAGAATGCTAAGCCTGGAATCAGGAAGATCTTAATTCAAATATGACTTCAGACATTAACTCCACAACCCTAGTCAAGTCACTTAATTTATGCCTGCCTCACTGAGTTTCCTCAAACGTAAAATGGGTATAAAAACAACATCTATTTCAAAAGTTGTTGTAATAATCAAATGAATTAATATTTGCAAAAGGCTTAGGGAAGTGACTATACTTAGATATTTATTAAATGCTTGTTCACTCTTTCTCTGGCTCTATGCTGCCCTAGTCAGAGTATATCCCAAATACTGGGATCAGTTCTGAACCCCTCATTTTGAAGAACCTTGAAAATTATGCTGGAGAGTATAGTGGGGCAGCTAGGTGGGGCAATGAAAAGAGCACCATGCCTGAAGTCAGGAAGATTCATTTTCCTGAGTTCAAATTTTGCCTTAGACACTTACTATCTGTGTAACTCTGTTGGCCTCAGTTTCTTATTTGTAAAATGAGCTAGGGAAGGAAAATGAGCTAGGGAATTATCTTTGCCAAGAAAACCTTAAATCAGCACCACAATGAATTGGTTATGACTGAAAACAACTGAGGGGGTTAACAAGAAAGATCAGTTGAAGTAACTAGGTCATTTACCCCATAGAAGAAAAGATTTAGGGGTGAAATAAGAGCTGTCTTTAAGGGCCATCATGAGGAAGGAGGATTGGATTTCTGTCTAGTTCCTGAGATCAAGATGAAGGGTTAGTATGAGGTAAACCTTCCTAACAATTGGAGATATCGCAAAATGGGCTGCTCTGAGAGGGAATAGATTCTTCCTCATTAAGGTTTACATATAGGTTGGATGACTTCTTGTTAGATATATGGAAGGAAATATTCTTCTTCTGGGAATGGATGAAATAGCATAAAGGTTTCCAAAATTCCTTCTAGTCTAAAAATTTGAGATCATACAATTCTGTAGCTATATGTGGAGCATAAATGAATGTTTGTAAAATTAACTCAGATAATTGATTTAAAGGAAAAGTACACCAGAAGCAATAGCACCAAAATCTCCTTGATAAAGCATCTCTTTTAAACTGAATTTTCTAGGGAATTCTGTTACATGTATGATTATCATAGATCATTAGATCATCAAGCTGGAAGAAACCTTACAAGTCTTCTAGTCAGAGGCAGCTAGTTGGCACAGTGGAGTCAGGAGGACCTGAGTTCAAATCCAGCCTCAGATACTTAATAATTGCCTAGCTGTGTGACCTTGGGCAAGTCACTCTTAACCCTATTGCCTTAAATAAATAATGTTTTTTTTAAAAAAAAGAAGTCTTCTAGTCCAGAGATATCAATCTCAAGAAATGGAGGTCATTAAAGCATATGATTGCATATTAACTTAGAAAATCATATGTTATAATTGTATTCCATTGTATTTTTAGTTATTTTGCTAAACATTTTCCAATTATATTTTAATCTGGTTTAGGCTGCACTCCATAGTGTGTGGCCACATGGGGTCTTCATGGATAATCCATCTGATCTAGACCAAAACTCATTTTAGAGATGAAAAAAGAAAAAAAATTCTAAGAGATCTAATGACTTTCTGAAGGTTACTATACATAGGTGGCAGAGCTAAATTTCAAATCTAGCTCATAGGATCATAGGTTTGGTCTGGAAGGGACCTCAGGGATCATCTCCTAAAATCCCTTCATTTTACAGGTAGGAAACTAAGGATCAGGAAGATTAACTAACTTTGCCCAAGATAACACAAGTAGCAAATGATAGCATCACAATGTAATAAACTCATGGCTTTTTGGCTTCAAATTCAGTACTTCTCCCCTATTCTCTCCACCCCCCACCCCCATCAAGTCAAGCCCCAAATCAGAGACCTAGATCAAAGATGGCATTTGAATAGCATTTGCAGGCCTTATGTTCTAGGAAAATTCTCTATTTGTCAAGTTACATATTCCTTAAAGGGATAGGGAATGAGTTATATATCACCCTAATTCTACTCTTCTCTAGCTAAGGGCATTGTGCATTGTAAGTCCTTGCCAAATTAAAACTTCTAAATATATTTTTATACAACAAACACTCATGATATGTATGTTAGATGACAGCATTTACTTTCTCCATGCCAATATTTTCTATTAGCATTTCCTCTTAGAAACCATATATTTCAGAACTTGGAATAGATATGTGATTTTATCAGTGGATATATTTCCTTCAATGATTCCAATCATAATTTATCCAGGGCATTACATTCCATGCCACTTTCAAGCCTGTCTTTCTTTGAAAAGCATGAAACAGAGAATATTTTTTGAAAAATGAGAATTTTAGGGGCAGCTAGGTGGTAGTGGATAGAGCACCGGCCCTGGAGTCAGGAGGACCTGAGTTCAAATCCAGCCTCAGACACTTAATAATTATCTAGCTGTGTGGTCTTGGGCAAGCCATTTAACCCCATTGCCTTGCAAAAAAACCCCCTAAAAACAAATAATATTTATGTTCTTTCTCTTTCCAAAATGATTTAAGGTAGTAAGAGCTGTTTGATAATACTAAGGAAGAGATCAAAATAGGAATAATTATGTGAGAATTTATTTAATCTCTATCTTTGGAATTTATTCTTGAAATCATAGATTTGTAACTACAAGAAATTTTAGAGGTCATTTAATCCAATACTGTTAGGGAAACTGAGTCTGAATGAGGTCATATAAGTACATGGCAGAGTTGGAATTCTAATCAAAGCCCTCTATGTTCTAATCCTACTTCCTTTCCATTATTTCCATGCAGAGTATTAAAATAAATAACAAATAGCCTCTGCTTCCAAATATTTAATACTGAAAAAAAGCAATGAAGATCACTTGTGACTTCACAGGTTTGAGGCTTTGGAGGGGTCCCGAAACCAACTCTATCTGACTTGTGAGAGTAGATTATTTAATTTTCAGTATGAGAATTAACTTGTTAGAAATCGCTTCAAATCAAATGATTTATTGTTTTATTCATTATCCAGGCTAAAGAAAGTGCTAATAATACAGATTAAACTTGCCTATGTGTATACTTTTCTTTCTGAGAGTTTGTTAAACATTTATAAGCATATGTCTGTATTGCTTTAAAAATAATGCTTAAGTTCAATGGTAGTACAGTGGAAAGCTCAGGGAATGATGTCATTACCAGCCTGGAAACCCAGTGATTTTAGGCTAATAATAATACCTGGCATTTATTCAGAGCTTTACATTCATTATCACATTTGAACCTGATAACACTTCTGGCTTACAGTAAAGTTTGTCTCTTAGTTCTTGGGAGAGAGGAGAGACAATAGTTGGTGAATATGGCATACATTTTCAGACATGGCCAGTGTGAGGATTAATTTTACTCTCCTATATAATTGATTCTTTTTAAAGAAGGGTTCGTGGGGGAGATGATCAACCTTAATGGACTTACTCATTCAATCAGTGCAACAATCAGGCACAATTTTGGGCTATCTGCAATGGAGAATACCATCTGTATCCAGAGAAAGATTTGTGGAGTTTGAACAAAGACCAAAGACTATCACTTTTAATTTAAAAAAAATATCTTATGTAATTTTGCTATTTCTTATAGTTTTTTTCCTTAAGGATATGATTTCTCTCTCATCACATTCAATTTAGATCAATGTATAACATGGAAACAATGTAAAGACTAACAGACTACCTTCTGTGGGGGGGGGAGTGAGATTAGGGGAAAAAACTGCAAAATTCAAAATAAATAAATAAATTTTAAAAAATAAAGAAGGGTTCACCTACAGAGGGGATAGTGATATTTTTAAAAAATATATTAAAAACATTTCAATAGTCAAAAAGGGAAAGGATGAGCACAGGAGCAGACTTGTATTCAAACCCCAGTTAATATCACAGGGTTATCAGTTTCCTCATCTATAAATCGATTTCTTTCTCTAAGATTCCTGTGACCATCATTTTGTAGAAAAGTTTATGTTTATATCAAACTGATTCTACTTTTTAGATAAAGTGTTTTTCAAAATTATAATTTGCAAGGCAGAAAGGTTTCGCATGGACTGATTTGTTCTAACTTTAAAACTATCTGAAGATTCTTAACCTGGAGTCTGTATACTCTTTTATTTTTTTATTTTTATTTTTTTAGGTTTTTGCAAGGCAAATGGAGTTAAGTGGCTTACCCAAGGCTACACAGCTAGGTAATTATTAAGTGTCTGAGGCTGGATTTGAACTCAGGTACTCCTGACTCCAGGGCTGGTGCTCTATGCACTGTGCCAATACTCTTTTTAAAAAATTCTTTCGA
Organism: Macrotis lagotis; assembly: GCF_037893015.1. NCBI lineage: Eukaryota > Metazoa > Chordata > Mammalia > Peramelemorphia > Peramelidae > Macrotis > Macrotis lagotis. Next base: position 71,660,790 of record NC_133665.1, read on the forward strand.
ATCTGCATTTCAATATAATTGGCTTCTTTTATAACCCTATATATTATTCAGGGTAGGGGCCCATAGGCTTTGCCAGATCACCAAAGGAATCTATGACACACACAAATGTTAAGAAACCCTGCTTTAGTAAAATTGAAGTATTATTATTAGTTACTCTTAAAGAAGAGCTGTAGATGCAACATAGACAATAACTAGTCAGAAATACAGTGATTTACAGAAACCCTATATTACCAGCCATGTCTAGAAGCATTGCAGCACTACCACAATAAGGTATACCATGGTGAGTCATGAAATGGGCATTATTTTCCATGAAACTCTGCCATTCCCTTCGGTTCAGTTGGAACCCTCTGCAGGAGTGATGTTTTGTGATGCAAATTTCATTGATCTCCCTGCAGGATCCAACAGAGCCTGAAATTCCATCTAGGGAATTTGATGTTGCCAAAGGGGACCATAGAACATCAGCATCCATCATGGCCTTTGCACATCTGAATACAAAAGCTTTCAGAGAGGCTCTGAGTGATGGTCCATTTCCAACACAGGGTCCTTTAGTGTTCTCATTGACAGGTCTGTAGGGGAGAGGTAAAGCGCCAAAATGCAGCAACAGACACAACAATGGGTTTGTCAGTTGGGAGAAATTATCTCTGAGAGTATCATTTATCAAACAATGCTTGGTGATACCCTAGAAAAACTGACCCCTCAGCTGTTACTACAATGTGGAAAGTGAGTCTAGTGGTCAAAGAGAGTACAAAATTTTTGTCCATTTGATTTATTAATTTGAATTCAAGAGATCTAGATTTAAGTCCAAGCTGTTTTCTCATTTGTAAAATGAGGGGGAATGAGACTTGTACTACCTACCTCTCAGGGATATTGTATATAACACTACTTTGTAACCTCAAAGGACTAAATGGATGTGATTTATCATTATTATTACCATGATCTCGTTTATTTATCCTTTTCATTCTATATAGCTAACTCAGTCCAGTCTCTTAGTGACTAAGGTTACCAAGCATTTTCCTTAAAACAGCCTACATGGTAGATAATATTTAGCATTTAAATAGCCCTTTAAAGAATGTAAAGTATTTTACATATGTAATCTCATTTGAGATAGCAAAAATATCCTCTCTATTTTGCAGATGAGGATGCTAAGTTTTGGGAAAGTTAAGTGACTTATCAAGTGTGACAGGGCTGATAAATATTGAATTGAGTCCAGACTTAAAATCTAGACCTTCTGAAACAGATTGTGAATTCCTTGAGAGTAAGGACTATCTTTTTTTTTTTCCTCTTTCTTTGTGTCATCAGCACTTAGCTCAAAGTTCTGTATATTCTTAACCATTTGGGGTTGGGGGAGGGGGAGTGAGTGACCGGTTAGATTGAATTGAATTAAATTGAGGTTAGATTTATGGAGATTTTTCGATAAATTTAGATTTCTTTTGAATTAGAAATTAGAAACTTAACCTGTGATTTCACTGATAGAGGGAAGTACCTCCACCAATGCATGTCAGTAACTTCTCTTAGAAAGTTTTGGTTTTAAAAAGCTCTCTGATACATATAAAGGGACTTGCCCAGGCATACCTAGCCAGGCAGAATAGGCCAGAAGGAGTACTTGAACCCAGCCTTTGTGGCTTGGAAGTCAGTTTCCTTTCCCATTATACCTGAGTTGCCAATAATAAAATTTCAGCTAAGTAGAGTCCATTATGAGCACAGGAAAACTTTTAAGCAAAACTACATAAGAAAAAGTAAAAATAATTATTTAGATTATTTAATAAAATAGTGCTTTTAAAATTTTAGATGGATACTTTAGAATATCTTTAAAAGATGTTCTAGAACAAATAGATAAAATGATAGGATTTTAGAACTAGAAAGACTTTTAAGAATATCTATTTCAATCTCTTCATTTTTTCAGGTGATTCCAGAACTTAGGTACAAGGAGATTATTTGCCCAAAATGAATTGCAAATGAAGGTCTAGCACCAAAGTTCTCTGACTCTAATTCCATTGCAGCACTGCCTCTAGAAAAAGAAAATCTAGTATGATGAGGATTTAAATACCAAAAAGAAAATGTAAACAATGATAAAATCTTAGGTAATTACCTAAGTTTTTATCTTTCAGTTATTTTCTTCTTCTTTCTTTGTGGCTTTTCTATGATTTTCTATCATAAAGGGGAACTGATTTTGAATATGTGATTGCTGGTCATGGTGATCATGTGATACTGCAAAGAACCTTCAAGATTGCCCTACCCTCCAATTGATGTTGTACAATCATGTCCAACTCTTCAAGACCCTGTGGACCATATTGCCTCAGGAATTTTTTGTCAAAGATATTGGAGTGATGAGTCATTTTCTTCTCCAGTGGATTAAGGCAAACAGAGGTTAAGTGACTTGTTCAGGGTCACACAATTAATGTCTGAAGCTATATTTGAACTCCTTATATGACTTTCGACTCTAGTAGCCCTTTCCAAATGGGGAAATTAGACCTTGAAAGACTCAACAACTTGTGTAAAGTGAGAAAATGAATCAGTTAATGAACATCTTCTAAAAAGATGTCGAATTTAGTGAAGGGTTTTTAAAAACTGGAACAGTTAACAAGGGTTGGAATTTGGAGAATCTAGAGAAAAGGAAGAAAGAAGTAATGTCTTTTTATGGATGTGATCAGTCATCAAATACTTTTTCATTCTTTTTTTTTTTTTTTTTTTGGTCAAGCACTTTGCTAAGTTTGCTGGGGCTTTCTCCCCAGAGCAGAAGCTGTGCTACATTGTACAAGTTCCATTTCTTTTTGAGGTCTCAGTTTTCCTCATCTGTATAATGAGGGAATTAGACTAGATGGTCTCCAAGGATCCTTCTTTCTATTACCTTCAGTGAATGAGCCCTGGAAGAGGGTAAGGGGAACAATGATTGCTTTTATGTGTCAAAAATCTTTCAAATATAAAGCCCTTTCATAGACCATCTCATGCAAAGAAGGTCTCCATTATAGATGCACAATCTAACAAACCAGTTGTTTACAAGTATTACCAGGAAAACTCAGAACTTGCTTCCCAGTCAGGTCTAGCAGTTGTGGATTCTCTCTTTCCCTGCAGACATAAACAATGAGACTAAACTTTCCTTTACTGAGCTCCGACTGTGCCTAACTGATCTCTCCCAATATGACAAAAATCATTGACAAGTCATTAACACCTACAAAGCAATTTTTACCTGGCATTATAAATAGTCACACAATTGCAAATATTGAAAGAGAAAAGATGCCTTAATGCTCCCCCCCCCCCAGGAGCTGCCCTGGGCTTTTGAAGATGACATTGTAGAGACTATTATTATCTGTCTTTACTACAATGGCTGAAAAATAGCAGTGTACAAAGACTGGGAATCCAGAAGGTTGTTTAAGGCCAAGATTTGGCCACCCCATCCTCCTCTTCTCTTTAATTCTGGAAGATAGACAGTGATTCCGAAAGACACCCAGTGAAGACAAGGAGGGGGAGGACAAGGAAGTTCTTACAGGGACATTTAATCAGTCTGTAAAACTACCCAACATCAATCACTGACTCAAAGCATAGAACTACTCAAAGATTCATAGGTTCTCAAGTAGTGCATCTCAAAGCCTGGGAACCTTGATGCAGGCCATATTGAGCAAGTCTTTGGAAAAGAATCCGAGTTCAGTAGTGGTTTCAAGCAGCCCATTGTTGCTCCTTTCCTTTTCATTTACTTGGTAACCCAAAATATCTTGGTTTAGAGGGAAAATAACAAGAGGCCCACACAGTACTTGTGAAGGTTTCTTTGGATTGGGACCTAGGATTCTCATAATGGAATTGTACAGAAATTTCAATGACTTTCAAACATTATATTAGATATAAGTTTAGGATAGGAAAACAGCTCCTTTTTTGCAGGAGAAGAGATTAAAAGTAAACACGCTTCTTAATTGAATGGCTAGTCTAGATTTCAAACATACCTTGTCCTTGATGTCAAAAGTCTACATTGTTAGAGGCTTGATTTGTTCTTCTTATAAATTATGCTATATTATTAAATACCTCTGATTTGAATTAATCATGCCTCCAGTTGACCTGTAAAAGCATTAATAATGGTTCGTGAATTTTGGTTCTGAATGAATGCTCAGAAAGTCTCTTGAACCTGGTATAGATTTTCTTCCTAAAGGAAGAGTTAGGTAGGTGGAGGAATCCCCAGGAGTTGTATATAGAATATTTGAAGTAAAATGGTGCATAAGAATCAGTATTCATAGATGAATTCTGTACTAATGCTGAAAGAAATTTCAGAGCTGGAAGGGTCATCTAGATAAGTTACTATTATAACAGTCAACAAATAGGCATCCAGACTTTTGAAGAAGACATCTAGCCAAGGGGAACCCACCTCCTCCTGACAGCCCAATCTAATCTAGGAGTACCATATTGTTAAGAAATTTTTCCCTTACACAGAATCCTCTTCCCTGCAATCTTTCATTCTTTGCTTTTCATTTTACCCACTTCCATTTGACAACTTTGGAAAAATTTGAAGAGAGCTATCAATGTACTGCCCCAAGTCCAAGACTGCTTGGGGCAGTTGATTCCCTGGTCCTGCTGAATCATGATCTCTAGTCTTGTTATCATCATGAATGACACCATTCCCTCTAAGAAGGTAGGATGGAGGTAAAAGGGTAGAAGATTTGTGTGTGATTTTCTCTCATTTATCCCAATCTAGGCACAATCTCCCCCCCCTTTCTTCCTTTCATTCCTTCCTTTGAGAAAGTACAACCCAGTCACTTAACTTTGTCACAAGCACAATGATTAGTTTGTTCTCTATAATACTTTGACTTCATATTCCAGTCTATAACTTGCTGTGTGATGTCAGATAAGTCTGTTAACCTTTCTGTGACTCCTTATAAAAATAATAAATCTTTTCTAGGACTTTTAGCTAGGAGACACCTTAAAGATGATCCAGTCTGAATCCTTCATTTTAATGAAAATCAAACTGAGGTCCAGAGAAAGTACAAAGGATTGCAGATTTGGAGCTGGCAGGGGCTTTAGAAGTCCTGAAGACTGGTCTCCTCATTTGAGAGATGAGCAAACAGATATCTGAAGAGGGTCAGCAATTTTCCCTTGGTCAGTAAACCAGTAAGGATCTGAGACAGAATTTAAACCCATGTCTTCCTAACTCTAAGATAAATGCTGCTGTACTCACTTGCAGACTGCCTTACCTTTGACAAAAGGTCCCCTGATCTCTAATCCAGACTATGCTACTCTCTCTCTCTCTCTCTCTCTCTCTCTCTCTCTCTCTCTCTCTCTCTCTCTCTCTCTCACACACACACACACACACACACACGACTATCTGGTATTTCCTTTATCAGTTACCTTCCGTGTTCATTTTGCCATGCTATCACCTACATTAAATACATAGGGTATGTCTAGCCTCGTAAATCTCTTCTGCAAAAATCCAGTTTCTTTTCTCTAAAAGGACCTCTCTGTTCTTAATTAGAATGCCCACCTTGGCCCCTCTCAGCAGTTGTTGTCATCTATGGCAAGGCCATGTGCTTGGAGCAGTACTTCAGTGTTTCCCCAGGACACCTTCTGCCCTCCTTGCCCGAGGTCATCCCACTTCAACTCACCATATGGCAGTAGCTCAGCCATCCTGCTGTTGGTCCTCCTCTCTACACACAGCCAACAGAGCAATGCTGCAGCCAGTTGGCAAGGCTGCCCTGCCTTGCTGTTCACTGTTCACGTTAGGTTTCCAAGGGATGCTGAGTCTCTCCTCTATGAAAGGCTTCCTAGAATGTCCTTCCCTAGCTGGAACGACTAGGGATAGGGTATGAATAGGGAATGGGTGATTGGCAAAGAATCAGAAGATTTGGGGCCTGAAAGAACCTTACAGGTAATTGAATCCACTCTCTTGAGTTTTAAGAGATGAAGAAGCTGAGGTTCAGAGGGATTAAGTAATATATACCAAAGGTCACAATACCTGAGGCAACCTAGTTTAATATAAATAGTTTCTTCATATGGAAGTTGAACATAATTTTTTTGGGGGGGACACAGCAACTCATAAAACAGGATATATAGAGGGGATTCTATTTATCTTATTGGTTGGACAATAGGCAGCAGATATTCTTATGACAGTTTTACAAATGAGGAAACTAGGATTCAGGTATTGTAATTTGTATAGGATTATATAGCAGTGAGTGCTTAAAATGGAATTTGAATTCATCACACTGTCAAAACTAAATTATATAAAAACCCAAATAATTATGTGGGGGGGGGAAGGAGTGTCAGAGAACAAGGGCAGTTGTTTCTTATATAAAGAAGGAATTATGCTGACACAATAATTTAATTGGGAATGTCCTTTTGTATATGATGCATGAACATCTTAGAAAAGTTTTGGTCTGAAAACATTTGCAGGAATAGACTAAGTATAGTGGCAATATTGTCTTCCATGTATATTTTTTCTTTACTTAATAAGAAAAAGGGTCAATAGGAAGAGATATGAATTTTCAGTCCACCTCTCTTGACTCTCTGAAGACATTACCCAAACAAATTAATAGGCCTGGTAAGTTGGAAATCTTAAATGAGATGAAGTTCTTTATGACTTCAACCTTTTTTTCCCCTGTTGTTTCTAAATGTAATCCTGTCTAAGGGGATTTTCTAGTGTAATCTGCTGCATAGGGGACAATCTCAAATATCTCATTGATGTTAAACCCAGAATAAACTTACAAGGGGACATCCTAGAACAAGGGCTATTTTCATTCTGCCTTTCCCAAGGGTTTTGATGGATGTTTGAGAATGGTGACCCTCTGAAAACTGGGCCCTATTGATGCCCCTGGAGACAAGAAAATGATCAGTAGAAATTGTTCAGTCGTGAATAATGACGAAAAAAAACCCAAAGAGCAACTCAGCCATAGGCCTTTCATTATACTTTTATTTGTTAAGATCCAATTCAAACAATGGTTCTTTGAGGGAAATTATTGAAGCTTGGATTCGAACGGAACCCATCTTGTATAAACCATACTTAAATAATAATGCTTATTATTATTTATGTCAAATTTGAAGAAGCTCTTTACATATATACAGGGTGTCCCCAAAGTCCTAGTTTTAAACTTTCTTGGTTTAATTTTGTTTTCATAGCTTAAAGCTGTATTAGAACTTTTGGGAAGCTCTCTGTATATGACAATTACACATACACACATACACAAAATCACTATATATATATATATATATATATATATATATATATATATATATGAGAATCTTTTGGGGAGTTTTGTTGTTTTGGGGTATTAATTTATTCAATGTTTCACCATTCAGTGGCAAAAGAAACTTTTACCTTCTTGCTCATTTTTGACCCAAAAAAAGCACTCATAAAAGATGGGGCTTGGCCCATCTGAGGAAATAATAGCTTCTCATGCTTCTCAGCAGATTAATAGATGTCACCAATCCATTGTTTATCAGTTACAACTCTAGAAAGAAGAGCTGTATTTTATTGGCAATCATAGTGATGGCCTATTGTATATAAATCTTATGTGAATAATAAAGTGTGCTGCCTGGTCAGCCATGTACCTTCAGGATACAACAAAGAATCTCCCCAAAACTTAAGGATTTAAACCCACTTTTGGCAATTGATAATGGGAACAGTTGACACTACTAGGAGGATCTTAGGAAAATTCTCTAGGGAGTACTAAGAGCTAGCAAAGAAAATAAGGGACTCGGTTTTCACTACTGCTATAGATTGAAGATATGATGGTCAGAAAGGGAAGTGGGCAGTAGCTAATTCTTAAGAGAATGTGGGAGAACACGATTTGGCTTTCTGAATTATCATATTAGACAATAAGAATGAAGGTCTCTTGACCAGGGATGGAGAATACCTAATGAGGGCTAGGACAAATGAATTTGCCCGGAGAATTGGTGAAATTGATTAAAAGGCGTTTAAACTGATAAGGAAGATGAAAGACAATGCCACCAGGTACTGCTGCCCTTAGAACAGAGAAGAATAATTGGATGATCATGAATAGAAAAGATGTTCAGTAAATTATAAGAGACAGTGACAGGAGAAAAGCATGGAGCTAACACTTGTGAACTTAGAAGGGCATGTCAGTTCTTAGAGTATGGGTAATAAAACTGGCTAGAGATTTTATTACATAAATCTGACAATGGGTATCACTAGGATGAGTGGGGAAAAAGTGCCAGACTTGAAGTTGGGGGTGATGTGAATTTGAACCTGGCCTCTGGAACTTATTTGCTGTATGGTAAAGTCATTTAACATATTTGATCCTGTTTCCTTAGTAAAATGGAAATAATAACAGCCATGGCCCCTACTAAATAGGATTGTTATGATGATCAAATGAAAAAAATGTATGTAAAGTACTACATAATAACAATAAAAGATAATAATGAACTAGCATTCATTTAGTAAGGTTTGCAAATAATATATTATTTTCTTGGAACATTACCACAACCCTTTGAGGTAGATGTTTTTATTATCTTTTTATAGATGAAGAAACTGGAGCTGAAACTTGCCTAGGGATTATGAAACTAGTAAGTGTCTAAAGCTGAATTTGAAATCAGATCTTCCAAACAAAAAGTCCGAGGCTGTATCCACAATGCCACCTCAATACTTAAAAAGATTTGTTATTAATATATGTCAGAGATACATATTTAAAAGGGGAAAATAAATTAGAAGGGAGTAGAAGGCTGCATTTTACATGGAAAACCATAATGGGGTCCTAACTAGGATAAATCACAGATCTGTTTGGGATTTGGTATTAGTAAAGCACCTCTATTTCAGTTCCTAGCACAGTCTCATTCTTGATTATCTATGCTATCAATTCTCAGATCAGTCTGTGGCTTGATACATCCTATTCTATCTGATGCTGCTAGATTTGCTTTCCCCCCCCTCCATCTGACACAAATCAAGACTTCTATCTTGAGATAAATGACATATGCTTTTCTGCAAAAACATATAATTCAGTTGGAATGGGCCCATTCATAAGGGTTTGATTCTCCTGTATTGGCCAATTAATCTTTTCTCATGATTGAACCTTCTGTAATGCTTAATCTTCATTGGGAAGTTTTTTAATGCTGTAAATTAATTGATGCAAGCCTTAGTGATTCTTTCTGTGTGTGCTATCTTTGCAAGGCAATGAGGTGATTTACCCAAGGTTATACAGCTAAGAAATTATTGTGTCTGAGACCAGATTTGAACTTAGGTTCTCCTGACTCCAGGGTCGATGCTGTATCTACCATGCCACTTAGTTGTCCCAAGTCTTAGTGATTCTTGAGGACTCATACTGCTTGAAATTATATAAAAAGTCTATAAGCAAACAGGCTTTTTATACAGCCTAAAGTCACTTTCCCTTAGATGGTCAGTTCCCAACTGTGCCTGGAAATCTCTCAAATGATGAATTCTTCAATGGTATCTGTTCTGTTCCATAGTCCAGACTTTGGCAACCCTAGGACATGGGGCTGGCAACTTGACTGATGCTGCATGTCTTCTTTCCTTATATCCTTCATCTAATAAATAGCCTGATGTGTCCTTCTTTTGGTGGGTATAGCAGGATTGTCCTTGGCTCAAACTCTGGCATTTGATAAATATCAGCCATATCCACATGATGAAAAAATTAGTATCAAATGTGGTCTCAACTGATGGAATAGGTGGTAGAAAGAGTTGATGTTATGAAGGTTTAACTTAATCAGCATCAATGTAATTTATTTGGATTAATAAAATAACTCCAAATTACAAGATGGGTAGATGACACAGTGGATAAAACATTGGACTTGGAATCAGGAAGGCTCATCTTCTTGAGTTCAATTCCGACCTCAGACATTTAATAACTGTGGCCTAGGATCAGTCACTTGACCTTCTCTTCTTCAGTTTCCTCATTTGTAAAATGAGCTAGAGAAGGAAATAGCAAACAAATCCTATATCTTTGCCACAAAAACCCTAAGAGGGGTCATGAAGAGTCAGACACAAGTCAAACTGAGCAACATCAACAGATATGCCTAGAAAGTAGTTTATATGAAAAAGACTAAAAGATTTAATAGCCTCCAAGGTCAGTGTGGGTACCAAAGTAAGGAAGGAAATTAAATTACTCAGAGGGTGATGTTTGTCCTTTGTTCTCAAAGGTGATGGCATCATATGCAAGTGAGTTGGATTTAATTCATGGTGTGCTGTGCAAAATCACAATGACCACCTTTTTACCACTATACCACTATAGCCTCTATTCAGTCTTTCAAATCCTTCAAGACCTGGTCCCTTCCTATATTTCCAGTTTTTGCATATTACTCCCCTCTGATCATTTTACAATGATCCAGCATCCCAAATGGTCTCGTTACTCTTTTTGGAATCCAATATTAAACATGCCATCTTTCTGTATCTTCAAATCTTTGTCTTTTCATTTGCTTTCCCTCTATATCTGGTATATTTTTCCTCCAAGATTTCCTGTCCTTCTAATTCAGAGCAAGTCTCACCTTCTTTGAGAAACTTTTTCCAGTTTCACCCCATAAGTCACCACCTTTAACCTCATCACAGCTCATGCCTTCCCTTTGAGATTACCCCCCCTCCATTTTATGTTGTATCTTTCTTGTAAGTATGGTCTTCCTCCTATTCCACTTTAGAATATGAACTTCTTGAGGGCAGCGACAGAGTTTTTATCCTTCTCTGTATGCCCAGAAAGTCAGCACAATGTCTGGCACATAAGTTGACTAATTGACTTATGTACTTTTGGAGGGATTTAATTGACCTTGCAACAAAACAGTATAACATTTTTCTAATGTTTCAGAAACCAGACAATTACTTAGTTAAAGCAATGAATTATATTCCACTGACCAATAGACATTTCAACATCTTGCTGACCTTTATGGAAGACACTATTCAAATTAGTAAAGGGAAAGGCTTTCATATATGTTTTAATAGCTATGGTAAGTCATATGGCTTGGTCCTTAACACACATTTCTAGCAATTAGTTATTTGCTAACTTTAGTTCTAGGTAAAAAAAAAGAATATCTGAAGGGTTAGGGAAGTCAGAGCCTCCTCCCATTTTTCTAGGTATATGTCCTCACAGATTTTTTTATGTGGGTCTTGATCTTGTCACCTTTGGGTGATGTTTGTTCTTCATTCTCAAAGAAGAGCATGGTATCAGAGAGGTGATGACATGAGAAACACATGAATTGGATTTGAGTGAGGGGGTGCTGTGCTGAGTCACCAGTCTTACTTTCTCCTCCAGAGCCATCTGAATCCAGTGACCAGATATATATCTGGATGACTCGAGATGACCTTGAATGTGAGGCAATCAGGATTAATTGACTTGCCCAAGGTCACAGAGTTAGAAAGAGTCAAATGTATGAGACTGGATTCAAACTCTAGTCCTCTTGACTCCATGGTCTGTGCTTTATCTATTGTACCACCTTGTTCCTTTGAATTATACCCTGATTTTTTTGGGCATAGTGCTCCAGTGACTCATAGTCATAATATTTCCCTAGGAAAATTTGTCTATTTATGATTATGTTGGCACAGGACACATAGTGAGGAACTCCCTATATCAGTAGAAATGGTACCTGCTACTCAACTTAGATCTTAGAGAATTATCTGGATTATTGAGAGATTGATTGACATGCTCAGAGACACAGTCAAAGGTGGCACTTAAACCTAGGCTTTCTTTCTCCAAGGTCAGCTATTTACTACATTATGCTATCATAAGAGAATATTAATGCTGAAAAGAAATTATTGAATTTTAGTAAATGTAATCAATCGATCAATAAATATCTGTGATGTACCATGAATTGTTCTAGGAACTAGAAACAAATATAAACAATGAGACAATCTCTGTTCACAAGGTGTCTGTCCAACTCAGTATTTTTTTTCTTTTCAACTCTTAACCTAGATCACTATGTGCTTAAGTAGCTCAGTGAAACATCAATCCAATTGCATGTCAATCTGAAAATTAGGCAGTTCTTTTAATTATCATGGAATACATTGAGGAAACCTTATGGTAAGCATGAGTCAATGTGATGTCATTTGCAAAGAGGAATATTTAAAGGAGTTTATACCAGTGACACTAACACTTTCTGACACCAACACCTTTAATGAAAACCTGTCTCTCTTTTGAATATTGCTTGATGTTGATACTCAGAGGACTATTGGACAAACTTATTTCCATGCTTTCCCACATTTTAATTATACATATTTATATATGTACATATGCATATATGTGTGTGTATTGTGCATTTATATACATATGTGCTTAGAATTAGCCATCTTGGTATCATCCAGTACCTGAATTTAAGAACATCTAATCAACTGAGAAAAATCAGTTACTATAAGCATGTACTCTATATTGTAAATAAATTGATGTTGTCATGAAAGATTTTACTACTTTTTACTACTTCCAAAAATATGATTTTGAACATTGTGGTTAAAACCAATAATGTTATTAATGTAATTGAAGGGTTTTGATTGACCATTCTTTTTACCAACTTGCTTATTTTTCTTAATAAGAACTTTAGGCAATAGAAAATTTGTATCTTCCCTGTTACTCCTGGAAAGATATGGAGGAAGAATGGAGAATATTCCATGGTTTTCCTAAAATTCAGTCCAACAACTGAAGCTCATATTCAAATTAACCTTGTGCAGACTCATGGATTCGAACGGGAAAAACCTAGATCTGTATCTGACTTTAATATTTCTTGACCATGTTTGTAACATGTTTAAGAAAAATGACAAAGTACATCATCAGAGTTCATGGTTCAGTTGCCAGCAGAGTGCCTTGAGGGATGTAGATGTCTTCTATGTTACCTCCAGGAAAAGGGGAAAAGAATAGCTGTGTGATAAGCTGTTCTACTCCCTATTTGCCCCCACTTTCAGCCCATAGAGGGCCATCCTCATCAGCAATATGGCAGACAACCTTGGATCCAGAAACCAAAGAATGGAATGCATAGACATTTGGAATCAGTCATATTCAAAGTAAGAAATTTGTACGAATGGAGGAAAAAAAAACTTTTGTGTCCATATTTTTAGGGTTATTTTCTGTCATTATATAGAATATTAACTAGAAGGAATAGAAGAAGGGTGTTAATAAATGTTCAAAATGAATTTAATTCATTGTAATTTAAAATGAACAAGAGGAAAAAAGTAATGTATGAGTCAGAATTGCTAATACAAAGTTAGAAGATTATGAAAACTCAGAACTGGAAAATATCTCAGAGGCGATCAAGTCTAACCCATTCCTGAATAAGAGTTGCCTCTATAACATTGCAAACAAACAGTAATGTAGCCTCTGCTTAAGGATCTTCACTGAGTGGGAAGTCACTGAGGTAGAATATGCTATTTATTGGATAAGTTTAATTATTAGAAAATTCTTTGCAGAATCCTTTATCAAACTTCCTTCATTTTATTGCTTTCCTTCAGAGACTACCTCTGCTTTATTGTGTTCATATTTTGTTTTTACATACCTATTGCCATTGTCTCCCCCATTAGACTGTGAGTTCCTTTAGACCAGATACCATTCTTTTTTGCCTTTTTTGTATCCACCAGCACAGTTCCTGGTAGATAGCAGATATTTAATAAATTCTAGTTCACTGATTGACTTATACCTAATCTAAATGTGCTCCTTCCACTACTGTCACTCTAGTCCAAACCCTTACCATCTTTTGTTCTAATAAACCTCCTAACTTGTTTTCCTCTTTCTCCAATTTATCTTTACAAAGCACTGCCTTGCTCAGAAATACTTAATAATTTTGCATTGCTGTAACAGTGAGGTGACACCGTGGATAGAACACCAGCCCTGGGGTCAGGAGCACTTGAGTTCAAATTTGACCTCAGACTCTTGTCATTTAGTAACTGTGGGACCCTGGGTAAGTCACTTAAACCTTTTTGCCTTGTCAAAAACAAAAACAAAAACGAAAACAAAAAAATACTCAATATTTTCCCATTGCCTTCAAGATAAAATCCCAAATCTAAGGTTAGTTTGCTATTCAAGAATCTCTGCAATCTGACCCTAAATTACTTTTCCTAGTCCTACCTTTCAAATACCATTTACACAAATTCTCCTTTCTCTCCATATTGATTTATTTATGTCTAATCAATATATTTTATACTTTTTAACTGATTTCTTTTTCCTTATATTCCTTATATATCAATCCTCTGAAAACCAACCATATTTTTAATCTCCATGATCCAGTTCAAATCTTACTTCCTCCATTAAATTTTCCTTTACCACCTTATCTCATGTGATCTGTCCTTTCTCTGATCTCCTAATTTATTTGCCATTTTTTCACACATTTATATTTTCACAAAACACTTTTTGTAAATTCCTCTGCACCTTTACTCACATTGTACCCCTTTCTAGAAAAATGTTCCTCCTTATGATCTCCCTTGGACTATTTAAGACATAAAATGGTGACATTTCTCAAGTTCACATGTTGAGTAGAATTACATAAATAATTAACTCTCAAAAACCTAATCTTTAGCAAATGAAGTTCCTTCTACAATTTTAGAGGTGTAATAAAAATGGATATATCATTGTTGTGTATTTACAAATGTATTTCCAAATCCTTGCTATATTGAAGAAAAATATAGATACATAGATAGATGTATATATTTTTTCTATACATTGGACCAAAGCATCTCCTCCATCATTGACTTTCTAAGATTTGAGGAGGTAATAAGATAGAAATAGAAGGGATGTGACAAAAGGAGGAGGAGAAACAGAAAAAAGGAGAATTTTTAAAATGTTAAAAGATTTTTAAGACACCTGAATCTTTTCAAATAAGCAGTGATCGGAATTGGCAAGGGCTAGTCCTCAGAGTCCCATTTAACAAACACTGAATCGTTAAAAGTCTTAGACAAAACTGCTAATATTTTTTTTGTTGAGTTGAGGGAACCATGTACTGGAAAATCACAGAATTTTAGAGTTAGAAGGAATCTAATTGACTACTTGGATCAATAAGCATCTGAAAAGGAATTCTCTCCAACATACTCAGTTTTTGCCTGAATAACTCCAAGCAAGAGGGAACACCTAACCTCTTGAGCAGAAATAAATTGTCATGATAGTCCCCACTGGACTCAAATGATTCTTTTAGGGTCTATTCAGGCTTTTGACCCCCCCCTCCCCAGAGAATGTGGTGTGGTTTAATGAAAATGATTTGTCATTTATTTCCCATGGACTTTGAGAAATGGCCCGAACCTTGTTGGACCTCAAATTCTTCATCTGTAAAATGAGCAAATCATCTGAGATGATGTCTAAAGTTCATTCCAGTTCCACATCCTATAATTCCATAAGAGTGAAAGAACTGCTAGTACCAATAGCTTAGATTGACTTTGTAAGGTCACTCTATAATGATTCGGATAGTACTTACTTAACCTGATGTGTGAAAACTTAGATTCAGTAGAGTGGTATCAACTGATGAGAACATACTGTAAGCCCAGGGGTGAGAAGTATAATGGAACAGAACCTAAAGGAGAGGATCCATTTTTATGCAATGTTTCCTAGGACAGATTTTGTGAAAGTTCGGTGACTTAAACTTAGATTTTAGCTTTAATTTGACCACTAATTAGTAGTGTGGCTTTGGGCAAATCACTTGTCTCTCAGACCTCAGTTTTGCCATCTATAGGGATATTGAAGAAGAGGGAGTAACACTTCAACTGAAGTTCCTTCCAACTTTGACAGTCTGTGATTCTGACTTTTTCTTCTTTCCTACCACAAGTTAATATAATGAAGTTTGTTGAGTGAGAATTTCCACTCCTGTTATAGGCCCTAAGAAAATTATTTTGGAATGAAACTTGGCACAACATAGTCTTGGGCTGCCAGTAATTTATTGTAAAAGATTTCAAAGCAATAACTTTTAACATTCACTAACAAAGGCGTGTCTATTTTTGCTTAGAGGGACACTATTGTTTGAGGGGGGAAATCAAATTTAAGGCATTTGTGCATCTGGACCTTCTAATATAAATATAAAAACAATGACTTTGGCCCCTTTCCCTAACTTATGCAGGCTGCAAAAATGAACACACATATGGGATGCTCTTCACACTCAAAAAAGTTAAAACTGGTAGGTTGCTGTGAAGTAAGACTTTTTCTTTTGGATGGCTGAGAAAAAAATAAAGAATTTTTACAGCACATCAATCTTTCAAAGGGAAACTTTTCCTTCTGTTCTTATGACTTCCTTTTAGGTCATTTCATTGATTGATTTTTCTTCAATTTGTGCTTTCATCAGTGTGGGGAACTTTAGGGGTGGAAGCTCCCTCTACCTGATGCCAATCAACTTCTCATTTGTGACAGAGATTCAGCAATTTGCCCAGAGTCACAGAGCTAGTGGGTACAAGAGATCTTACTTCAACAGTTATTTATTAAACTCCATGCTAGGCACCCAATATACAAAGACAAAAGTAAAATAGTCACTACACCCTCAAAATGGGTGCATATACACTGAGAAGTAAATTAAAAAATACATACAAACAAAATTCAAGGATTTCAGAGAGAGGTAGAAAACTAAAAACTTAGGAAAGGCCTCCTGGTGGGGTATGAGCTGAGACTTAATGAATTTTGGTGGGTTTCAAGAATTGGATTGGAGAAGGAAGGGCATTGCAGGTATAGAAGGGAATCTCTGAAAAGGCATAGAAGTTGGAGAGGTTTAGAAAATGTCATATAGGGCATTTTGGCTAGAAAATAGAGAATAATGTATAATCAACCTGGAAAGAGAGATTGGAACCAGATTTCAAAGGGTTTTGAATGCCTAACAGAAGAATTTGTATTTTATCCTTAAGGTAATAGGGCATCACCAAATTTTTTTGGTCAGAGGAGGATTCCTTCCTAAACCCAAGATTAGCCCTTTTTTCAGTACACCAAGATATTTCTTATGACACATTTAACAATGAGTAATTTGTTGACAAGACCAAACACCTAGACTACAGTTTTTTAGTCTTGTAGGTGAGTCACAGATAGACCAGCTTCTTTAAAGGGTACATTCATTCATTTTATTCACATTCAGTTATGCAGTCTTGTCAAGTCTATCTTTATAGTCTCCTAGCATTTTTCCCTTACTCTATGCTCATGAGGTTAACATCCTTTTTCAGGTCCTTGATGTCACTTCTAGCCATATCTATGACAATGGGTTCTAACAGGTCTCCCATGCTACCTCCATCACATAGGTACCAAAATCATCTTCCTAAAGACCACATCATTTCCCGACTCAAATACTTCCAAAAGAACTCACTTGGACTGGCATCTAAATTGTTTTGCAACCTTATTCCAACTTTATTTCATTCTACGCTATTTCATATACTCTACATTTTAGCCAAACTGGAATAATTGGTGTTTCCAGATCTCATGCTATGTTCTTTTCCTGTGCAGACCTTTCCTATGATATAATTATTCTTCATCTATGCCTGTGGAATTCTTCTCTCCCCATGAATACCAACACAGTCACTGCCTATCCTTCATTATCTTTCTTGAATCTGAAAATGATCTCTCTCTTCTCAAATTCTGTCTCTATGACATTCATATTAATTTTGTGTACATGTCAACTACCCTCTATCAGACTTTGAGCTGATTAGAAACAGGTAGAGGGGATCTATTATGAACATCTCTAATTGTTGAGCTAAAATCTCCCATCTGTAAATTTCATGAATTAGTTTTAGCTTTGCCCTGGAATGCTATAGAAGTAAGACTAATTTTTATGGAAAGAGGAAGATCAGTCCGGTGGCAGTGATGGATTGAAAAGGAGAAAGACTGGAGGTCAGCAGACAAGTTAAGAACCTCTTGTAATTACTGTGGTGGGAGGTGATAAGGCAGAGAAACCATTATGGTCACAGAGAGTAGAAAAGAAAGGGACAGGTTTCAAAAGATACCAAAAAGGAAGAATGAACAGTAATCGATTGGTGACTGATTGCTATGGGGATCAAGAGAAGGGGGGTGGGTAGGGAGTTAGGGATTCAAAGGTGACTCAGAGATTTTGAATTTGGGAGCCTAAGAAATAAATTAGACCAAAGGAGAAGCCAGTTTGGAGGGTGAGGTGTTAACTCTAGTTTTTGATGTTGAATCTAATGTAACTGTGAGTTCTTGCTCTGGAACGTCACAGCAAGATATCTTTGTGGCAGTATCCAGCAGGTCTAGAGTTCTCTAGAAAGGCCATTGGCAAAACTGTATCTGAGAGTCTTTCCACATGGAGGTTAAGAGTTCTAGGAATGGAGTTTGATTAAAATATCAATAAATTAGATTGGATGAATCCATTTAGTTAGAGCTATAAATAGCATGAATCTTTGCCAAAATTTAGAGGTTACTTATCCCAACAGATGAGAGATTTAGAGAAATCTTAGAAGTTATCTGGTTTAACCTCTTCATTTTAGAAATACGGAAACTGCAGGTACTAGAGCAAGCTCAAGTGACTTGCTCCAAGTCACTAGTAGCAAAATCAAAATTTGAACTCACATTCTCTGAATCCAAATCTAGTACCCTTTCTCTTATGCCAAGCTGCCGTCTGCACCATTGGCACATCTCAACCTCACACATTGTTAGCAGGAATAACTAGTTAAAACAGGAAACTACCAGCTGTCCTCAGCTACTCTCACCAATATAAGCCATGTAAGCCAGTAAGGTGATCCTGAACAGGTAAGGTAGCTTTTTGCTTTCACCCCATAACCCTGCCTTGACCTGTTCCCACTCTAAATTGCTTTGTAATTTTCTTGTGTATACCCATTTTCTATCCACCCCAACTAATCTTATGGCAAGCTTCATGTTGTTTGCCTTAGGAGCAGAAGTTGCAATTAAGATTTAGCATCCTGTTTCTATATATGGTCTCAGGTTGAAAATTAGGGCCAAGTCGGTAGACTCTGTGCTGGGACTCAATAATAACAACAAACTATAAGGCACCTCTCATTGCATGCCATCTGACTCTTTAATTTCCAAGTCCCAAATTCAGTATTTTTTTTTAAACCAAAACACCAACCGTTGCTGAATTTAGGAATCCTGCTGCCTGGACTTCCTCCCTGACTGCTCCCACACAAACTTCAGCCTTTCACTGTTGAAAAGTGAGAATTTGTAACAAATCTGCCTCTGAGCAAAGACTCAAATCAGATTATGTGATGCATTCCCTTGACCTGGTATGGGCCAAACTGTTCTATTTCAAAAAGTGGTTTTTGACTTACTGATATTTCAAACTGAACTGCAGAAACATTGACTAGATTGGATTGAATTGCTAGCATTCATAACCTGCCTGCTATTACTTCAGTGCAATTGTTATGAGATCATAGGGTTTAGAGCTAGAAGGAACCTTTGAAATCTCTTTCCCCAATCTCCTCATTTTGCAAATAAGGAAACTGACATCCCTGGGAAGGAATAAGACTTAAGATCATACAACTAATAATTAACTGAGTTGCTATTTAAGTTCATGTCCTTTGATTCCAAATTAAATTGTCATTCCACTGTATCATAATTGCCTAGATATTAGAAGAATTATGAGATACTTTTTGGGGCTACATCCCACTCCCTATCCACTAAACTTTCAGGCTAATCAATGAGCATGTGTAGAAGAAAAAAATAGATAATGTTTTTAATATACTAATAACATTCCAAAACTTTATCCCCGGTTAAGAGTCTCTTGGGCCTCCTCAAAATTCTCTTTCCAACTATATAGTCAAAAATGGATTCTTAGTTGGCCGATTAGAAAGGTACTGCCTAGAAATAGCTCTAGGCACTGCCTAGAAATAGCTTCAATTGTAAAATGGCCTCCATGTAAGGTTATGGACTAGAGAATCTCTTTTTGCAAATAAAATTTATGCTTTATTGTTGCCTTTCGGGTTTATATAATTGTCAATTGCTATCATTTGGGGCAGATCCTTTTCCCTTTACACCTGGGCAATTCTGTTTGGTCTTCCTGTCTTAAGAATCCTCAATTTTGGCCTCAGATACTTACTAGCTATGTGACCCTGGGAAAATTATTTAAGCAAGAATCCATTCTTTTAAAAAATTATTTATTTAAGGCAATGGGGTTAAGTGACTTACCCGAGGTCATACAGTTAGGCAATGATTAAGTATCTGAGGCTGGATTTGAACTCAGGTCCTCCTGACTCCAGGGCCAGTGCTCTATCCACTGTGCCACCTAGCTGCCCAAAATGATTTATTCTTAACTCAGCTGCTAAAGTACATGCCTGATCACATCATATCCCTTACTTAATAAATTCCAGTGACTCCCTATTATTTCTAGGTATAACCCTTATCCCAAGGCCCACTGGTATTGAACACTTTCCTTATTGGTAGAGATGAAAGTCCTGTCCTATGGGAGGGTCAGTGCAAGTTATTGAGAAAAGAAGAGCTTCAATCTCAGCCAGTATCCATTTAGGGACTCTTCAAGAGTAAATCCTCTTCAAGAAGCTCCAAGTGAAAGTTTTCTTTGAACATAATGATGAGTTGGCTTTCAGATTTGAGAGAGAAGATGAAAGACACCCACCCCACTTCAGATAAAGACTGGGAAGACATGAGAGGAATGGATGGTTTCCATCATGTCCCTAATCCTTGTTTGCTATTCTAGAGACTTTGGGAAAATTCCACTTGCATGAGATTCAGGACATTCTTTCTCGGTTGAGCTGTTCTTTGTCTCTTTTGCTGTTCTCTATGTATCTTTATTTCAGGACTAGTACTTGGTGGGAAAAGGGTCAAGTCCTAAAAATAGAACTTGGGGTCCCCCTTCTTCCTCAAAATTTTATAGAAATCAAAAAATTAGAACCCAATTATATTCCCAGCTGAACAATATTTAAGGGAGTTTACAGATACGCTTCTAGCTTGGTACCCCATCTTTCTAAGGAGAGCAATGTGGCCTCTAGCTCTAACCTGTTTCTTTACCTCCTGGCAAGAATGAAAGTTTGGGTGGGGGGAGAGAAAAGGCTAAGGATACATCCCTTCAAACCACATTCATCAACAGCACCTTCACCACAAATGGGATCTTTTTCTCTCTCTCTCTACCTGTGAGACTTTTTCCCCACACAGGATCAAATATAAAGTCTTGTTTGGTCTTCAAATCCCTTCAAAACTAAGCCCCTTTCTACCTTTCCCTTTTCTGTTTTCTTCATCCTACTCTCTGTTTCCTGATTAGCTTTTAACTGACCATCTCCCATACCTGGAATGTTCTTCCTTCTCTCCTCAACCTTCTCACTTTCCTGATTTCTTCCAAAATACAGCGCCACTTCTACATTCTGTAGGAGATTTTCCCCAGGAACTTCTTCTCACACTTGCCTCATCTTGTGTTGTGCCTTCCTCCTTCCCTTTAAGAGTACTTTCCATTTACACTATATCTATCTTCTATGTAGAAGTTTTTCCTTGCTTTCTGCCCTATAAGAATGTAGTTCCTTTAAGGGCTAGGATTGTGCCTTTCTCTTTGTTTTCTTTTTTTTTTTTTTTTTTTTGATCTGTGTCCTGGGAATGAAGGTAGGATGAAATAGTGCAACCCTCTTGACTCCAAGGGTCTGGCTACCCCCAATCCTAAGTTCTCATTTCTATACTGATAAGTGCTATCAATGTCCGTTAAAGTGATTAAAAAGTGATATTCACTAAGTTCATTGGTACTTGAAGTCTATGACACACAGCTTATAACTTGTTGAAGTTCTGTCATGTTTGATCCTTTCTGACCCTGTTTGGGGTTTTCTTGGCAAAAATACTGGAGAGGTTTGCCATTTCCTTCTTCAAGTCATTATACAGTGAAGAAACTTGCTTAAATGATTTTCCTAGGGTAACATAGCTAGTAAGTGTCTGAGGCCAGATTTGAACTCAGAAAAATGAAACTTCCTGACTCCTGGCCTGGTTCTCTATCCACTGTGCCACCTACTTGCCCCAGGTTATAGCTATATGACTTTTTATCAATGAACAGGCACTGACAGGGAGTAATACCTCACCCACCTTTCTAAAATATTCTGCCTTCCTTAGTTTCATTCTTATGTTCCTTATTTTAATTTTCAACGCTGCATGATGGGAGATAATTGCACAGAGTTAAGACTAGATTTCCATGCCCTCTAAGGTTTCCCCCTCAAACTTCTCTTTTCAAACATGGGTTCTTAACTGCTAGTATAGAATTGACTGTCTAGAAATAGCCTCAGTAGCAAAATGACCACTTTGTAATATTCTAGAGGAGCTCTTTTAACAAATATTTTATTGATTGTAGTCTTATTGTTGCCTTTGTGTTTATGTAACTGTCAACAATCATCAACTGGTATAAGCCCTCCTCACTTCACACCTAAGCTCTACCTGGTTTAGAAAAAGTACCAAAAATAGATCTATCTCATCCCTATTCCTTCCACACCCAGTGAAACAGAATCATCATACAAAAAAACAACTTTAGACATCATCTAATTCAATCTTTTTCTACCTCTCTCTCCCTGCCAATTGTACAAATGAGAAAAGTTAACAGAACAAGTGAATTGTTCAAACTAAGATGTAGAAGGTTATGGAAATGAATTTCACTGAGTTTTCCTCTCAAAGAATCCAAGCTTCTTTGAGCCCTTAGATAGTCATAAAATTAAGCCTCATTCTATAGATTAAAAAAAGGCCCAGAGAGGGAAGTGACCTATCTAAGACCTCAGAGGATGTTAGAAACAAGCTAAAGTGTTGGAATTTCTAACCAGCGTTAACTGCACAAATGCATTTTAACCTGTCTGCCCCAAACACAGGGTCATTGATGAGAAAGCTGATGTGGGGGTTAAGGGAGGAGGGAGGAAGGGAAGATGTTCAGCTTGTAGTGACCATCTGTTAGCCTTTGATTTTTCATGATTATCCAGAGTTTTTTAGGTGCTGAACTCTATGATTCTCTGTTCATGAAAAAACCATAATTGATATCTTTAAATTCTTTATTTTTAAAATGGAATAATAATTTGGCACCAGGGTGCAGCTATGATTGTCCTATTCTAGCCATTTCTTCCCCTGACTCTCAGGCCTATGTCTATGCTTTGACCAGGCATTCCTTAGGACCAACCAGGATGAAATTCATGACTCTTCTTTAAAATCCCCTGGAATGATGGTACCCTAGACTAGTATCCTAAGCAAACATGTACCACAGACCATACTGAAGGAGCAACACTTTGAATGCAGCCCATCTCAGTAAAAATATAATTGGGAAATATTTAACAAAATTAAAATACATTAGAACATAGATAATTTCAATATGTTCTTTTCTAAGTCAGTATGTGGCCCACAGAGATCCTGCTGTATGACCTGGCAATTTGAGCTGACAACCAAGTTCTAGACTAAACATTCTGTGAGGATCTTTATCTGAAAAACTCAAATAGCTAATTAATATAGAAGTCAACACTCCTCCTCCCCTAATAGAAAGTCTGAGAAGAGTAACCCTAGAGTAAATTAAACATATAAGATGACCTTCTTCATTAAACTATTCTAACTCAACAGAAAAGTAGTTTCAATAGCTATTTGAAATCACTTTACTCATGTTCTAACAAAGATGTAAGTATATAAGTGAGATCCCAGGAGAGAATAAGACATACTCACTGTGTTTTGAGCAAGTCAGTGATAAAAGCCCTCAGGAATCTCACACTCCTTATAGGTCATGACCATTTCAGATGTTCACAGAATCAAGTACCAGATGGGTGACCTTCAGTATGCTTCATGTCATCAATTATAGCTATAGCTCTTCTTGCCTCCTTATACTTCTCAGAGAAGAGTGAGACTTAGAGTTTGGTAAAAAACAGTAAATGGAGCAACAGAAGGGGGGAAACGAGTAGAAAGAATGAGAAAAAATGAAAAAGATTGAGAAAAGGCAGTCAGAAAGTGAGAGTAAAGGGGAGAACAAATGATAAAAGGAAAGAAAATGTGGAGAGATAGGAAGAATAGAAAACAGATGAGATGTTAGGAAAAATAATAGGAATAGAAAAATAGGAAAAGAAAGGTAGGCCACATGTCTTAGTATCATCTCTGACTCTATGTAGTTAGTGTTTTATTGTTTTCTTATCTGCTTTACGAGTGCGACATTATTATTAATTATCTCCACTTGACAATCAAAAACATGGTGACTTAAAGAGGTAAATTGACTTTTCCAAAGTCACTCAGATGCTAATTGGCAGAATTTGAGGGGCATAAGTATGTAGCCCAAGACCAGAGTCTCTTCCACCATATCTTGTTGAGAGGAGACACACAAAGAGACATAACAGATATTAGGTGGAACAAAAAAAAAGGAGAAAGGGAAAGAGTGGGGGAAAAGATGAAGAGAAAAGAAAATTGAAAAAATAAAAGAGGACAAACAAGAGGATAGCTAAATTGGAAAAGCATAGACCACCTTTTATAATGGCTCATATTTTTTTATAATTTGGGGCAGCCAAAAGACTCCCTCCTAGAAGTTCCTTGAAGTCATATTTTTATTCTCATTTTATAGATGAAGAAACTGAAGATCATAGATGTGAATTGCCTCAAATCACACAGTCAGTGATAGATCTGAGGGTCAGATCCAAGTCTTTTTATTCCAGTTCCCTGGAATTCCAGGTGTTTCCTCCTTTTCTAAGAGGAAAAAAAAAGAAAGAGAATGAATGAAGCAGAGAGGGGAATATTTCTCTGCCTTTTGATTGCTTTTTTTAAAACATGTTTCAGTGAGGTCCAAATGTAATTGATTAATTCAAAAGTTCCCATTCATCTAATGCTACTCAGACTGATCAAAGAAGATGCTTACTGAATCCCATTTCAAACTGACTTATAACCCTGATTCTTTTTAGTAAACTAATATATGAAGACAATGACACTGACCACAGCAGTTACAGGGATAATCACCTCCCAGAAAGAAAAAGAAACACATTGGCTTCATAAGTTATAAAAGCAGTCAGTGCTTACACCAATCATACATATAATAGGTGCCCTTGGTTGCTGTGGACAATTGAAAAACTCCCCAGGTAGATTAAAAAGAAATAAGTGACATTGTACCGTATTGGATCACAACAATTTTGTCGCTGTTTCTAAAGATCAGTTCACTTGTGGATAGAGAACTCTAGAATTTAATTCAGTTCAGATCAGTTCAAATCAACAAACATCATAGAATTTATGTAGTCCAAAGCATTTCATTAGATTTAGGGAGAAAAATATCTAGAGGCCCTGTCCTCAAGGAGTTTTTTTTATTCTTTTGGAAGTTACAACATGTGCATGTTTTAGTAATTACCAGGTAATTACCAGGTAGGAGAGAAGATTAACATCTGGAGGTATGAGGAGGTTTTCCCAGAGGACTCACAGAAAACAAAAATATCAAATATGGGAACCAGTTAGTAGCCTAGTTTATCTGGGATGAAGAACATATTAAAGGGAATAATATGTGGTCAGGTTAAAAAAGGTAGATGGAGGCCAAACTGTGGAGAGCTTTCAATGTCTTTCTCTGGGACTTTGTACTTTATCTCAGAGGCAGTAGAGAGTGGAAGATATTTGAGTAGAAGAACCTGGTTATATCTTTGCCATAGGAAGATTCCTTTGGCAGTTGTGTGGAGGATGAAGTAACAACTAATATTCACTGAAGTTCCTTTCTATTGAATAGTTTGTTAAACAAGTGTTTCATGTTTGTCCAGAGCCAAAGAATAAAGAACATCAGAGAATATCAACATAGGCAGGGGTCTTTGAGGTCTCTGCAAAATCATTCCAACTTTTCATTTTACAGATAAGAAAAGAGAGGCCCAGAAAAGGGGAGTGACATGTCACTGATTAGTAATGACAATACTCATTGAGGAAAAAAAAAGGTGGGGATAGTATTATGTTTTCGCATCAGAGTAAAAAGTGGAAAATCATCCTAAAGTCTAAACAGTTAAAAATTTAGTCATTAGGAGCAGCTAGGTGGCGCAGTGGATAGAACACCGGCCTTGGAGTCAGGAGTACCTGGGTTCAAATCCGACCTCAGACACTTAATAATTACCTAGCTGTGTGGCCTTGGGCAAACCACTTAACTCCATTTGCCTTGCAAAAAAATTTAGTCATTAATCAAAACAACAACATGGGATGAGATTGGGAGGATAATTAAATGAGGCCTTTTGGATTAACATAATGATGAGGCAAGAAGAGGCACAAGATGAAGGAGGAAGGCTGTGGTCATTTGAGGTCTAGAATACCTTCAACTTCTGATATTCAATGATTCTGGGAACGAAAAGAGACCTGAATTTGGAGTCATTTCTCCTGGGTTCACCCTCCTACCTCTATCACTGACATGGTCTAGTGCCTCTTTGAATTGTAGCTTTCTCATCTATAAATGAACATCATGATGTACCATTAACTTTTCAGAGAAGGGTCTAAGTACTCTTGGTAAGGTTTTTTCCATTCCTGTCTCATTTCCTTCCTTTCATATAATTATTTTTCCCATTAGATTGTAAGCTCCTTGAGGACAGGGACTGTCGTTTTGCTTGTATTTGTATTCCCATGACTTAGCACAGTGTCTAATGGATAATCTGTACTTAAATAGATTCTTGTTGGCTCTCCAAAGAACAGATTTGAATTTGTTCTTGCAATACAGTTACATAGACCTCTCTCACACAGGTGTATGTCCAGCCATGAAGAATATCCCTAATTTTCCATCCATTGTGCCTAGGGCTCCACATGTTCTTATTCATTTTAGGCTTCATCTTTTCCCTAAACTCATGAATTGCTCTTGGATAGACAGGCTGGAGTCAAATACAATCCCAAAGAACATTCTGCTAACAAATGTTTCTACTATCTGTTGGGAGCAAAGAAGTTTGAAATCTTTAAGTGCTTGGACATTTAACTCTTTACTATTAAACCAAAACCATGATACTGTTAACTGGATAATTTTGGTATAACTGAATTCTGCAAAGTAAATGCATTTCTAGAAACAGAAATGAAATTAATATTAACTTAGTTAACATTTGGGCTCTATTTCATTGCAAGATGAAGAATATCTCAGTGCAAAGAATTCCATAAGTTGCATATATATATATATATATATATATATATATATATATATATACATATATATATATATATATATATATATATATATATATATACATATATATATATATATATATATATATATATAGCAATGTATATAGGTATAAGGAAACTGAGGCAAACAGGGTTAAGTGACTTGTTCAGGGTAATATAACTAATAAATATCTGAAACTAAGGTCCTCCTAACTCCAGGGCTAGTTGTCTATCTATTCTATCACCCAAAGGCATTTGGCATTTAGTCCATGTTACGTTATTATTTTTTCTATATTGCATTTAGTCCACATAACATTATTATTTTTTCAAGAAAATGTAAATCTAAGAAATCAAATAGAGAAGGTTCATTTGAAGAAGGCCATCCATTGAATACCAAATAATCTTCTAGAGTGGTCTGACCTCTATTAATCAATCAGATATTTACAAATTTTAAAACATCATCCTATTTTCCTCACAGTTTTAAACTTTCTGATTTTCATTTCCATGTTCCCTATTTTAATTCTCAAAGGTGTGTGTGTGTGCTGAAGCAATAATGCTGATTATACATAGGACAGCTTATTCTTAAGAAGAGCATGAAAATCTATCTTCCCATTTCTACCCTTCTATTTCATCCTTAATTTTCCTTCATAAAAAGTAGTTTATTTCAATTGAACAATTTAGCAGAAACAGCAAAACAAAATCATAGTTACTTATATAGAGCTATAGTGGCAAATTGAATAGTGATTGCAATACAACTTTTCTTGCTTTAATGGCTAAGAAGTCATTGATCAAACCATCAAACTGAATGTGCTTTCCAATATCCTAGTCAACGATTTCTCGGTCTATACCCATTTATACTCCAATGAGTTTTGTGGCTCCTTTTTCCTTCACTACACTCAAAATTCTGAACACTACAAGTTCCATCACAATGGATGGTGTGATATGGTGCTTAAAAAAAGAGCTAAAGCAATCTACAGCTGTATTGAGAGGCCCTCTTTTCAGGAATGAGAAGGTCACAGGCTCATTGAGCTCTGCCCTGATCAGATGAGAGTATGATGTTCAATTCTGAGCACCAAATATTAGCAAGGATTGATAAATTACATGGTGTCTAGAGTCATGCATGGTCAGGGACCTTGTGTCCATGTCATGAGGCTCAGTTGAAGGAACAGGAGATATCCATCTGGGGGAGGGAGGGTGAGGAGTGAGAAATGCCAACCATTTTCAAGTCTTTTAAGGGCTGACATATAGAACAGATATTAGTTGTGTTCAATTTACCCCCTAGCCCCACCCCCAAAAGAATAAGAAACTATGTGTAACTTACAAAAAAAAGGTACATTTAGTGTCAAATTTAAGTCAAGAAAAATTTCCTAACAATTAAAGCTAATCAGAAATAGAATGGGTTGTCTCTTTGGAGGGATTCAAGCAAAGGCCAGATAACTATTTGCTTTTATATTGCCATAACGTTTCTTCTTCATGTTTGGATTAACTTGGAAGGCTGCTGAAATCTTCTCTAATATTAAAATTCTTTTCATCTGTGTCACCCATAAATCCAATATCACTCAAAATAATCCAAGGAAATTATCCTCAACTCCTGTTTTTTTTTTTTTCATTTTGTGCCTGAAAATGGGTTATTGTCCATTAAAAGCTTTGAACCTTCATAGTTATGCTTATTACTTAAATCAACAGTTTCAGAATGTGGTCCCTGGACTCCTAGAGGTCCTTCCCCTTTTATGGGGTCCTCAAGGGCAAAACATTTTTCATAATAATACTAATACATTATCTGCCTATTAATATACTCACCTTTCCAACTGTATATTTGCATGAGGCTGGATTTTCTTCATATACTTTAACCAAAGCAATATATTCCAACAAATTGAATGCAGAAGCAGATATGAGAATCTGGCTATCTTTGAATTTTAGATGTTAAAGAGATTTAAAAATATTTATAAAACAATGCTCCTCTTCTCATTTTTTTTGCTTTGGAAATTATAGTGATTTAAAAATTGTTATTCATGTTAACATGCGATGGGTTTATTACTGCTATTTCTAATTAAATAAATATTTCTGAAAATTCAGTTTTAATTTCTAAAATGGCAAATATTGATAGATATAACCCATATAAACAAAAAAGCTCTTTGGGGTCCTTAATATCATGGGATAATATACTCAGAAATGGCAGTGATCACAGTTCATAGATTTGTATTTTGAAGAAACACTGAAGCTTATGTTCGGTAAATCACTTGCCAGATCTTGGATGCCACATGGGTATGTCTGACTATCTTATTTTAAAGATGAAGAAATTGAGGCCAGCAGAGATGCTATTTGCCTCTCTGTGTCTCACAAGGTAGCAAGTGGCAAAACTTCAGTTTCTGATTCCAGATTTAATCTCCAACACCTGGCTGCTGTTTTGTGAGCTGATAGTTCACAAAATAAATACATGTGGGCCATGGCAAGAATGATATTCTGGCATTAAAATACATTTATTTAAAATAATATTTAAAAGTGTCCCTTGTTAGCCCGATTCCCAACTGTTACACCCTAGGGGGCTACCTTCAAACCAGATCTCTGAATATGGTGCCTTGAGCTTCTTAGAGGAATGGTATTGCATGAATCTAGTCTAAAAATAAATTGCAAAGACATGTGGCTTTGGGGAAATGTTTCCTTTTTTTTTCCTTTCAACATAGCAGCTGATCAAAGCAGCTGCATTTAAATGAAATATAGACCCCATTTACATCCACATGAGGGACTGTGATATAATGAAGTGATATGGTATGGCAAGGCAGTATAGTTTAGGAGAAAGAATAGTGTGCTTGGTCCTAGAAGATCTAATATCCAGCTCTAAAACTTATTAGCTGCATGACTCTGGACAATGTTTTTTCATCTCTGTGCTTTAGTATTCTCATTTTTAAAATGTGGTCAAATATATTAGTTTATATCCACCAAGTACTTTAAGGGTTTTAAAGCATTCTACATATCTTATCCTGTTAAATCCTAATAAGAATTCTATGAAGTATATGCTATTCAAATTCTATTAAACAATGAGCAATTTGGGATATAGGATCTTTAAATGACTTGATCATAGTCTCATATCCAGTAACTGCTTGAACTGAGATTTGAACCCAGATCTTTCAGACTACAAGTTCAGCACTCTATCCACAGAACTACAATGCTCATAAAATAAGACTTGTAGTACTTCTATTACAGGGATAACATGGGGAAAGTAGCCTGTTCCCATTTGACTCATTTTCCCAGTTGTGGGGTAAGGCACCAATGAATCCAAAAATATAAACATGGAATATTGAAGGGACTTTTATCAATCTTTATAAGGTATAGATTTATAAGGCATGGATAAGGGCTCTGGCTCCTTTTATAATGTCCTGAGTATTGGGGAGACATTCAGATATTTTGATAGTAATAACATAATCCTAAATAAATATCATATGCCCTGTAGTGAACTTGATTCCAGATAAAAGAAATCCAGTTGACTGTGTCACAAACTAACACCTAGCTCAGAATCAC
Organism: Macrotis lagotis; assembly: GCF_037893015.1. Classification (NCBI taxonomy): domain Eukaryota; kingdom Metazoa; phylum Chordata; class Mammalia; order Peramelemorphia; family Peramelidae; genus Macrotis; species Macrotis lagotis. The sequence continues at coordinate 71,691,158 of NC_133665.1, forward strand.
AGAATCTCAGAGTTGAAGGGAACCTGAGAGGTCATTTAATCTTACTGCCCCTGATCAAGAATCTCTATTTCTACTTCAACATACCTGACAAGACATATCTTTCCATCTTATTAAAATCCTATTTAAAATATAACCAAGCCTAATTCTATGGGATTATTATCCTTTACACTGACTGTTTCTCACTTCTACCTCTTAGAAGGCTTAGATTAAGATCTTTGAGGGCAGAGATTGTTTTAGCTTTCTTTTTTACTTTGGTCTTCTCAGTGATTAATTCTATACATAGTATTTATTAATACTTGATAAATACCTGTTGATTGGTGACTATCATTACCCTAGTTCTGGACATTATGCTTCTTTTTAATACAGTTGAAGATGACATTAGCTTTTGTGACTGTTATATTATAATGTTGGTTCATATTAAGTTTACATCTCTCTAAAATCTTTTTTAAGAGTATCTACTGCCTAATCAAACCTCCATCTTCTTGAACTTTCGAAATTGAGTGTTTCTGTCCCTTATTTATCTTATTAGATTTAGCCCAATTTTCTGCTAAGGATACCATCTGTCTTCCAATGTATTAGCTACCCTTCTTATCTTCACATGTTCTGCAAAATTAATAGATATGCTAGCTGGACATTTAATCACGTTATTTACTAAAATGTTAAATTCCTATGACTTTCCAATTGGCATAGCCTTCTGAACTGATACCAAACCATTAATGGCTATTTTTGATTCTACCGAGTCAACCAGTTCCAATTCTACTTAACTGTATTGTTATCTAACCCACATGTCTCCATCTTGACCATAATAACATCATGAAAATTTTTGTGAATCACTTTACTAGTATCTAGGTAAACTGTCTACAGATTTTTCATGATCTGCCAATTTGGTTAGATTAACCTGACAGGGTTCATTCTTGATGAATCTGCTATCTCTTTGTGAGTATCACTTCCATTTAATGATATCTTTTAGGGGCAGCTAGGTGGCGTAGTGGATAAAGCACCAGCCTTGGAGTCAGGAGTACCAGGGATCAAATACGGTCTCAGACACTTAATAATTACCTAGCTGTGTGGCCTTGGGCAAGCCCCTTAACCCCATTTGCCCTGCAAAAACCTAAAAAAATAATAATAATGTCTTTTAGAATTTTGCCAGGAATTAATCTCAACTTTATAGACTCAAGGAGCTTACAGAACACCAACCCCCTAACGTGAATAGTTGTAAATGTTTACCAAGTCCCTTTATGCTAGTCATTATTAAAAAATCAAGACTATCTTTTTCCAAACATCTTTAGTCAATCTTTTACTTAACATCTTACATGCTTGCCTATTTCCTAGCATGTTTGAAATGGCCCAGTGATGAGAACAGGAAGGCTTTCATTTGCTAGGATAATGTTTCTTATGGTTTAGCGATAGGTCGCCAGATTGTTAGTCACTTAAATTGAGATCCCTCAAATTTTCAGAAGTATAGTTCACACTTACAGAAGAGTTCCTGCAGTTAATAATCATGTTGGAACAAGATTCCTAACAACTATAAAAACTAGAGTTTTCAGACAGAAGCTGGATGACCAATTATAAAAGATGATGACCATTTGCCCCATGCATTTCCAAAGCATACCTCTGTAGTCCAATGATATTCCTTGTTAATATATAGTCATTTCAGTAATATCCAACTCTTCATGACACTATTTGAGATTTTCTTGACAAAGTTACTGAAGTAGTTTGTCATTTTCTTTTCCAACTCATTTTACAAATGAAGAACTGAGAAAAACAGGATTAAGTGACTTACCTGGAGGCATACAACTAAACAGTGTCTGAGATCAGAATGGAACTGAGGAAGAAGAATTTTTCTGACTCCAGATCTGGCACTCTCTCCACTGCATCACCTTCCTACTATCCTACTCTTAATACTTCCTTCTTACAACATTTAACTCTGCACCTGTGGTGCTGGGCTCTGATAAGTGAGCTTTCTTCTTACCTTCTATGGTTCAAGGCCTCCTGGATATTTCTAAACAATGCTACCAGGTTATTCTCACCCAATTATAGCTCCCTTCTTGTATCTTCTCCAATTAGAATATGGGCTCCTGGTGGGCAAGAACTGCATTGTTTACTTATATTCACATTCCCAACCCTTAGCACATGCTACTATCTTAAATGCTTTCTCATTCATTCATCCATCCACTAAATGAAAGGTCACTGACTGAGCTTTGAGGTCCTTTTCAACTCTAAAACTCTAGGAGGTAATGAGAACCAGAACAATCTCTACTTTATTATCTGTTCTTGAAAGATCTTTTCCTCAATCTTCTACCAAGGAGCAACTGACTATTAACCCAGGTCCTATCTAAAGAAAATGTTTTCTTTGTTGCTCAAAATCTTTTTTCTGTTTTTATTAGTTTGGAAGGTAACAATGACAGAATGTTTTGCCTAAGCGGGCAAAGCCTTGAAAATCAAAGGGAACAGATTTGATGAAAGCCAGTGTGAAGAGAAGATGGGCCAATGTAAATCACAGTAAACCCAGGAAGCTATAATGGCAACATCTTATCTACATCCAACTCACTAACACATTATTATTTAGATAACAAATAATGTATTCTTGGCTAGAAAGCCTCAAATTTGATTTCAGTTTCATAAGCTAAAGAAATAAGAAAAGACTGCCAAATTTGCATCTATAAATCTCAGTTCCCTCATTTTCATCTCATTCTCCATACTGGGAAAAATGCAGTTGAGTGAGTGAGAAGACATTTTTGTCTACCCTGATTAGAACACAATTACATGAGGAGAGATGGGAGTAAAAGCAAAATGAGCACACATTATTGAAATGATAAAATTACATAAATATTTCCTCAAGACCTAGAAATATCTCCCTTTCTTCCCTCCCCTGTCCGCAATGTAGACACAACAGGATGGATTTAATAGGTAAGAAGTATGCTGAGCATGCCTTGTTTTGTTTTGTTTTCATTTGGAGGTTTCATGTCTTGAGATCGGTGGCATGGAGTAAAATGTTCATTTGAAAGAAAGTGTCAAGTGACATGTTTCCTATTAAAACCAATTTAAACCAGCTGTAAGAAAATCTTCTAGGCAGAAACTGTGACATAGCCATTTCATTCAGAAACCAAATCAGCTATTGAAATCACCAGAGAAGGGAATGTCAGTGAATTATGGCTTCTGGGAGAGTTTTTTGCTTTCCTTTTTTTTTCCTGCCTTTGGTAGATTGAAATTATTACTGCAGTGAAGATATTGACAAATGGATATATTCCCACCGTGTACCCACTAAGGTTCAATAAAATGCTTTTTATGAGACAGTACTGGCCTATATGAGCTATTTGAGTTCTTTCTGGGCCTCTGGGTATCTTTGATCAGTTGCTTAATCTCTTCCAGAACACTGACTTTTTGACTTTGGACCCCACTAACCTTTCTGCCCTTCATTTTTACAGTAGCCCTGATTGTGCTCTCTGTTATCTTGAAAGCAGACCTTCTCAGTCCTACCTGAATCCCCTGTTAAGTCAACATACAAGCTTCTTCCTGCCATCCCTGACTAGAGATCCCTGTCCTCAGGTGCAACCCTTCTCTGTCATGAAAACTTTTCATTCATCTCCAATCATTCTAGCAATGCCTTGCTTAAGCATCTATTTTGCTGCAGTTACAAATGACCATATTTTGCAAAGGAGGAAAGGAAATATAGTAAATTGTTTAGACCTGGAGAAGAACTTAAAGATCAACTGGTCCAATCCTCTAATAAAGAATCTAAGGCCTGGAAATGGGGCATATCTTGTCCAAAGTCATGCAAGTGACAGAATTGTGTTTTTGAAAACATCTTTTGATTGCAATGCTCTCTATTATTCCAGTCTAATAGATGAATTTCTGTTGAATTTTTATGTGTTTATATTCAATGTTCTTCTTCATCAGATCAGAATCTCCTTGGAGACTGGCATGATATCATCTGCTGAGTTCAATATTCCTCATTGTACTAATTCTTTGTTCACCACGGACACTCATAAATATTGTTGATGGCTTGAAAAATGAGTCTCTTTAATAGGAATTAAAAAATGGGATAAGTATGAAAACAGTACAAACAATAAAACAAAGCTGTAAATAAAATTTTTACAACATATCCATGAAGATAAAGAGAACCTTTAACCATCACCTCTGGAAACTACCATTCAGATCTCTAAGGCTGTCACTTAAAATCTCTTCTCAATATTTTTCTTCATAATATTTCTTCACAAGATAGTAGTTAAAGTGAGTTCCTTTGGGAAGTCTCCTTGACAGTAATATCACTCACTCACTCAGGAAAGTTTTTTTTGTTCTCTTCTCTCTGTCCTCAAAGTCTCTCATCAACTATTACAGTTAAAACAGAATCCAAAGTGATAAACTGATAGTTTCCACAGAGAATGTTACATTCCTTTTTATTTTGTTTTTAAATTTGTCCCTGAATTTAAATAACCCCAAAGAACATTTCTATATTTTCAGAATACAAAAAGAGGATTATATGAACAATTGTGAATGTCTACTACATACTGCTTGTTTTTTAAAAGGAAAAGCATATATATATATATATATTATATATATAGGCATATACATATACATATCAAATGTTACTTTCAAAACTATCTTGGTTATCTGTGCTTTCCTTTGAAATTCTTCTGTTGTCTTTTGTGTATCTTAAAAATATTACACTGGACTGTCTGTCTCACTAATACCCTAACTACTTGGCACAGTGGATAGAGAACTAACTCTGGATGAGGAGGCTGAGTCCAAATCCAGCCTCAGACACTTAAGAGTTACTAGCTATGTGACCTTGGGCAAGTCACTTTACCATTGCCCCACAAAATAAACAAAAAAAATAAAAATTATCCCCTCTCCAATTTCCCCCAATTAAAAATTAAGAGAAAGGGAACTTACAAAATATCAGCACAGTCAAGCAAAATATATCCAAACTGTAGCCAAGTTTAGTCTCTTTCTGTGCTTTGAGTTCATTACCTTTCTGAGGAGATGGGTAACATGGTTTAATGACTGATCATTAAATTGATCATAATTCTTAAGTCTCAAAGTTGTTTTTATATAAAAAGTTTTTGTCTTTGTAGAGATTATTCTCCTGGTTCTATTCCAGTTTGCATTACAGATTTTCTAGAATCATCTTTCATGATTTCTTAAGCCAGAATAATGTTCCATTATTTTCATATACCATAATTTGTTTAACTATTCTCCTGTTGATGGTCATCACCTTATATTCTTAATTTTTGCTTTTCCTTTTTTCCATTTTAACTCCTTTTTCAGGCATGAGAAATTTGTTTTGATTCTAGCTATTCACATCCTTGTTCTATTCTTCCTCAACCACCATCCCTTCCCTATCATTGCTCTAAATTTTGACTGCTGCATTCCTGGAACTTTCCTTTTGAGGTTCCTTTCAGAAAAATGATACATAGATTCTGTCTCAATTTGCTCTCTGCTTCTAATAAACCTAGGAGTGTTCATTGGAGAGTTTTCATTTAGATTTCTTAAAATATGTTGTCCAGGTTTTTTTTTTAAATCATATTCTTCAGAAAATACAATGTTCTTAAATTATCTCTCCATGTTCTATTTTTCAGATCAGTTGTCTATATAATCAAATTTCCTAAATGTTCTATTCTTTCCATTTTTTTGATTTGTTCTAATACTTCTCATTATCTCATGGAATCATTTATTTTTTTTCTTTTCTGGTTTTTAAGGAATTGCTACTTGGATAAAGCTTACCACTTGCTTTTCTAAGTTATTTATTCACTTTTTAATTCCTACTTCTTATTTCATTTTTAAACATATTTAGTTTATTTGCCTCTGCTGGATTTGGGCTGACTTTTTGAAGTTCAGAATTAGGAATTTATTGTGATTTTTCCCCTTGGATTTAATGATCATTATTTGGTCTGGATCATTATTTGAGGTATTTATTGGAATAGGTATGTGGGAGTTGGGCTAATCAGATAGCCCTCTTGTTTGGAAGTCATACATAGATCTTTACTAAGAGCAAGATTCAACCTGTTCTGTATCACTTACTAATTAAATAAGGTCATAGTTTTATGTTTTAAAAATGATTCATTCATTCATTCATTGAACAATTATTAAGTGTTTAAATGTATATAATACTTTGTGTTAGGTGCCTGGGAAGATATTGTAACCAGTCCTGCCTCTTCACACCCCATCTAGAGGGGTTCAGTCCTAGAATCACATAACTCATATCTTATTTGCTGTTCAGTCTTTCAGTCATGTCTGACTCTTTCTGACCCCTATGGACCTTACTGTCCACCCATGTGTTTTTCATTACAAATATACTGGAATCGTTTGCCATTTCTTCTTCCAGTTTATTAAAGTAATCAGAGATTAAGTGAGTTGCCCAGGGTCACACAGTTGGATTTGAAATTCAAGTATCCCTGACCCATCATTTTATCTATTGATTTTGCTTCCTTCTATCTCATTTAGGGTTGCTCCAATAGCTATCAAGATATTGACTGTTTTTCTTCCTCTGCCCTTAGTATTTTAGTTGGCATCAACTTTCTCTTCCTCCCTCTTTCCCATTTATATTTTTCAAGCTTCAGGATTCCAGATTTTCTTTCTTTTTCTATTTTGCTTTTCTCCCTCCCCCTCTTCTTTTAAACTCCTAATAATTTAGCATCATCCTGAAAATGAAACTCATTTGGAAAATTCTCCCCCATACAAAGATTCTATGATCTAATGAAGGAGTTTAGAAGAAGGAGGCTATTCCTTCCTCCTTCCCCCTCACCCTACCAGGATTCAAAACTAGTTGCAAAAGATTTCTGACTTCATGAAACAGAGTCTACTTTTTTTTTCTTTTGGAGTCAGGAAGAAATGTGAAGTTAGCTGCAGGCTGGGAAAAACAGCAATTCTAGGGAAAGGGACATCAAAGAAAAGAAATCTTTCTGCTCTCCTCAAACCTTGGGGGAATATATCTTTTGCAAGAAAGACTGGAGAGAAAGAAATTATTTAGCCAGGAATCAAGGCCTTGCTAGGACCCTGTCATTTAGCCTGCAACTATACACACACATTATCTCCTTCATGAGATTGCAAACTTCCTGAGGACAGGTACTGCCTTGCTTTTGTATTGTATCCCTAGCATTCAGCAGCAAATTGTTTGGCAAATATTAGATGTTTAATAAATGTTTGCAATCTCTCTGTCTATCCTACTTTCCCTCTCCCTCTTTCCTTTTTCTTCTCTTTTTCTCTCCTTCTCCCTCTCTCTCTCTCCTCTCTCTCTCTCTCTCTCTCTCTCTCTCTCTCTCTCTCTCCTTCCCATTTCTCTCCCTCTTTCCAGATTGGGTATATATATATATATATATATGTGTGTGTGTGTGTGTGTGAATAAAACAATTTCACAAATGAGGATAATATAAATTAGAATATGGCATATCTTTAGTTTTTTGATGTGCTACTGGGAAGTTTCTGTGGAAGAGGTGGCATTAAAGCTAGGTCTTGAATAGTGGGGACAATGCTAGCTCTGCCTACTTTTTTTCCTGTGTCCTGACCTCCTTGTTAGTATACAGATAGGAGGATGGTATAACGGATTCACTTTTCAATGATCTTATTTTAAGAAATAAAAATTATATCAGGTGGTTTAACCAATAACATATATTAAAGCCTATTAAATTACCATTTTCTCTTTTTGAAAGCAGAACTGTCCCAGAAAATTCAGGATTATTGTAGTAACTTATTAGTAACTTATTTGACCTCAAGGTGAGACGCTTTCACTTTCTTCCTGGGTGGCCTGAAGAAATCTCTGCCCTTTAAATAAATGCTTTCAGTGGAATAAGTTTAATTTCAGAAAATGAAATATATCTTTCGAAACTTAATTACTTCGTCTGGTTTAATTAATGCCCTGAAAGTTCCTCCATGGGGGAAAAAAAGAATTGCAGAAAGTAAACTATGAGTCAGTTTCTTCTCCTGTATAAGTCTTATATCTGATTACTCAGTAATCCTGATATTCCTTCAGAGTCTTTCCTCATATCCACTATGTCTTAGTGCTCTCTATGTCCTGATATTATTCTGTATTACTTTGTATTTATTTATATGGTCTATATTCATGTAGTATCTTCACATCCTACCCCTACCTAGAAAAAAAGCTCCTTGAGGGGTCTATTCAGTTTTTTTCTATTCCAAGTATATAGGACTACCTTGAAAGGAAGGCCATGGAGGCAACTAATGTGGCACAGTGAATAGAGCATTCACCCTGGAGTCAGGAGGATCTAAGTTCAAATATGGCCTTAGACACTTGACGTTTACTAGCTGTGTGACCTTGGGGGGAAAAAGAGTCAGGTGTAGGAGGGAAAGGAATGAAAAAAAAAACCAAGCATTTCTATATTACCTCCTGTGTGCTAGTCACTTTGATAAACAATTTTATTTTATTTTTTACAAAGATTTCATTCACTCCTCACAGCAAACCTCTATGGCAATTGCTATTATTTTCAGTCTTTTACAGTTCAGGAAACTGAGGCAGATAGCAGTTAAGTGACTTACCTAGGGTCACATGGTAAGAATCTGAAGCTGGATTTGATTCCAGAACTTGTCAGGTTCTTCATCAAGGTTGTAGAATTAAATCCATTTGTCTTGTTAACCTATCTATCTTTTCCTAGATGTATCACTGAGTAGAAGCAGTATGTGACTTAGAGTCAGAAAACTTGAGTTAAAAATTTCTTGGTCTATGAGAGCTATGAGACTGGGCATCATTCATTTCTTTCCTCTAGGTCTCAATTTTTCTTATCTGCAAAATTCAGATAATCTTTTAAAAGCTATCATAAAAGATTGTTGGGGGAAAAGTGTTATATAAACTCTGAAACAATATAGAAATAAGAAAGTATTATGTCAAATTTCATTTTTAGTTACAATGACTATTTTCAATTTCTGCCATTTATGATAATAAGAATTATCATAAATATCACAAGTCAAATGTTAGCAAATGAGGCTGCAATTCAGAGTAGGTCAAAGGAAGGAGGCATAACCTCTCTTGCCAGACCTGTTACACATCACTCTCCTTCATGCACATTACATCTCAGGCAAACCAGTCTACTTAGAACATTTCATCTCTAATCTCTGGGCAATGCATGCATGGTCTCCGATGCCTGGAAAGTCATCTCAAGTGTCATCACCAATATGAGCCCTATCTGAAACCCCATAAATTCTAGTGCCATTCTTTCAAATGTGATTTTATATTCATATAATGTAAATATATGTATATATGTTCCCATATAGGTACATCTGTACACATTAAAAACTTAAGCTCCTTGAAGAGAGAAAATGTTCATTTTTGTCTTTGTTGCTATAGCTGAAACATAGGAATGGAACCTACCATATAGTAGATGAATGATAAATGCTTACTGAATCCGTCAGTCAAAAAAATACTTATAAAGCACCTAATTTGTGGCAGGCAAGGGCTGAAAGGTGAGGAAGTGGATAGAACAGCAGGTCTGAAGTCACAAAAACTCATTTTCCTGAGTTCAGATCTGATCTCAGACACTTGCTGGATGATCCTGGACAAGTCATTCAACCCTGTTTGCCTCAGTTTCCTAATCTATAAAATGCACTGGAGAAGGAAATGACAAACCACTCTAATATCTTTGCCAAGGAAACCCCAAATGAGTCTGCAAAGAGTGCTTGGCACTATGTTAAAAATTCTGGGAATCTAAAGAATGGTAAAAGAAGCCCCTGCCCTCAAGGAGCTCTGAGTTTAAGCAGGGAGATAAAATGCATAGTTAGCAAAATTTTAGGATAATACTAATTCCATTCTAGTAACAAGACTATCTGAGACAATAAGGATCTTACTTGTTAGGTTAGAATCTTAGGTTAAATCTATTAAGATACAATATAGAGGGGCAGCTAGATGAGTGGATAAAGCATTGACCCTGGAGTCAGGAGGGCTTGAGTTCAAACCCTGCCTCAGACTCTTAATAATTACCTAGCTCTGTGTCCTTGACCAAGATGCTTAACCCCATTGCCTTGCAAAAACCAAAAAATAAAAAAGATGCAATGTTGAAGGGATGAAGGGATACATGTAGTCTTAAACCTGAGTTCAAAAATTCTATTTCACAAACTCAAGATACAGGAGGCATAACTTCATAGTATTGAATCTGAAAAGAATGGGAATTTTATGGGTATTCATTTTATATTATACTTTGATAGTTGATGAAAAGCCATGAAGTTTTAAATGAAGAAATTCCTGGATCAGTAGTAGGAAAGCAATAGAAAGGTAGACAGGTAGCAAAGTGGATAGAGCACTAGGATTGGACCCTTAATAGCTCCATTTTTCTGATCTGTACCTTGAGGATGCTTACAGGGTTGTTGTGAGAATTCAATGAGATTATTTGTCTAAAGTGCTTTGCAAACCCTAAATTGCTATATAAATACTAATTAGAATGGTGAAAAGAGTGCTTTGGTACCTTGAATATACCAGGTCCTAATAAATGCTTGTGAACTTGTACTGAATGACTAGGAGTATGAATGTTGTAATATAGATTGTGGCTCTTGTGTCCCCTGGAAAGATTATTAGATTTTTCTGGACCTCAATTTCCTCCTTTTAAAATTAGAAACCTGAATTAGATGATGACTCCCCTACAAGGCAAAAAATCTAACATTAAGGCAGTTGATAGCTATGTGGCCATGCACTATGATTTTTCTTCTTTAGAAGAGGGTCTATTGTAGAGTCATGGAATCTTGGGAAGTGATTTCCCCAAAGTCACAGCAGCATCTTCTTATTCCTTCTCCCAAGTTCCTGCTAGATAGCTCAACCACTCTGACTTTTAAAGGCAGTAGCAGTGAGAATCAGGAAACTAGAATAACTGATATGTCTAAACTAGATCACTGGCAATGTCTTAGTTTCTTTGGTCTGATCCAAAGGATAGAAGGAGGTAGCACATGAGGAATTATATGGAACCTGGAACACTAAAGAAAGCAGAGGAAGATAGGAGCATGACTACAGTCAAGGCTCAGCTTCTCTGAGCCTCAGTTTCCTTCTTGTGTGAAATGAGCACAATAAGACTTGTCAATCATATTTATAAGGGTGTAGCTGGAATTTTACTTTGTAAGTAATAAAGAAGTGTGTTATACAGGATTAATATGGAAATATGCTAAACATGATTGCACATGTACAAGTTTTACCAGATTGTTCACTGCTATGAGTAGAGGGGAAGAAAAAAGGGTGGTAGGAAATTGTGGATCTCATAAACTTGCAAATGGATGAATGTTGAAAACTACCTTTGCATGTAACTGGAAAAATTAAATTAAATTATAAAAGAATTATATTATAATGTTTTGGATGATTATTATGTCCCAAATACAAGAGGAAATTAAAAGGTTACTCAAAGTAGCAGAAGAAGATAATAAAAATGGGAATATAGAATTAGAACATCCTGTTGGTAGAATGTGTGGTGTTTTGGTTTTTTTTTTTTTTTTTGGTAAGGCTAAATTTTGCTTACCAGGAAACTTAAAAGTCCCCCCTTAACCTAAAATGCTCACACACTGCTGAGCAAGAGAAAGGGATAAGAGGGAAGGGGATGGGGTAGAACTTTTCAGATTCAGAAGAATCATTTGTCAAGTCCTTTTAATGAATGCTCCCCATGCAGCACATGTATCACATTTTGTCACCTTCTCTGCTTTTTTTCATGACCCGTGGTTTAGTTCAGATCCTTATTACTTGTAGCCTAGATTTCTACTAATAGCCTCTTAAATGATCTCTCTTACATTCGGTCTCTTGACTGTATAATCCATTTTCCACACAGCTGCCAAATTTCTAAAACATTGGTCTGATCATGTCAGCGGCTACCAGTTGCCCATTGATAAAATATATACTCAGTCTGGAATGTAAAGCCTTTGTAAACTGACTCCCTTTTCAGACTTATTTCATGTTATTCCTCTTTCCAAATTCTGTATTCTCATTAAACTGTCTTAATTAAATATTTTTCCTTGAACTCAATATTCCCATATCCTGTCTTTGTGGCTTTCATAGGTTGTTCCTTATTTCTGGAATTCACTTCCTCCTCACCTCAACTTGTTACAATCTTTCCTGACATCTTAGTTAAAATATCAAATTCAACAGAAAACCTTTTCTGTTCTATTGTCTCTTCCCCCAATTGTTAAATTCACTTTTCCTCTTCATATTTCTTTCTATTTACTTATATAGGGAAATGAACATATCTCCAGATAGAAGGTAAGTTATTTAAGGACAGAAATCATTTCATTGTTTTTTTTTTCTTTGTATCATAGCATTTGTTAGATATAGAGGATACTTAACTGATATTACATTCAGTTCATTACTTATGGAATCTCAATTTGTATATAGCTTCTCATCTAAGAGTCCTCCTTACATTTTTTCTCTCTCTCTTCCTCCTATCTCCCACCCAGGAGTTTTATTTGAGTTCTGTTCATGGGTAGGTGGTGTGTCTAAGAAGCCATTAGGTTTGGAAATGAATGGTAGTCATCAGCAACTAATAAACTTTGTGTAAAGGGCAAGAAGGTAAAGCAGTTCCCCCCTCCCCCTTTATTTGAGGGTGGGATGTGCGCTGGGAATCAGGCTCAAGAAAAGAACTGCTTCAGGATATGAGGGACCACATGGATAGAAATGGAGATAGAAAGATGCATATGGACTTGGAGAGAGGCCTAACATCTATATAGCCCCTACAGGGAACCATATGCACAAAGGAACCAGAGCCAGATGGAGATGCTGAAATAGTAACAACTCCTTGCTGGGGTGGGGGGATTGGGGAGAGGAGGAAGGAATAAAACTGCAGACCTTGCCCATTCTAGTACTTGAGGATTGACGTAAAGGGAACCAGGTGCATCAAAGAACAATAAAGTCACAATGAGGAGGAGTATTCTGAACAGGGAGCTGGGGAGATAAATTGAATGGGTCTCAAAAGGACTATAGTCCTCAGCAGAACAGAGAATATTTTCTCTAGAGAAAATTTTTTATGATGGTCAAGTGACTCTGTTCTGAACTGGATCTATGTTGTTTGGTTAAATATAACAGTGACAATAACCAAATTTTTTAGAGTGCTTGTTAATTGCCAGGCATTCTGCTGAGCATTTTATAAGTATTGTCTCACATGATCCTCTCAACTAGCCTGGGGAAAAGGTGCCATTATTATCCTCATTTTATAGTTGAGCAACTGAGGCAAGCAGCTATTAAGTTATAAGGCCAAATTTGAACATAGGACTTCCTGGCACTCAATCCACCACACCACCTATATTTTATTTATTAATTTAAGTTATTTCAAAGGAACTGGGGGACCATTTGAAGGGGGAAAAATGGGCCAGATAATGATGTTTCCTTGGGTGAAAATTATAGAGAGATTTTATAAGAGATATCCTTTCCTTTCCTCTTAAGCTGTTAAATTATACAAGACTTTAACTCAGTAAAACAATACATAAAAGGCTCATACCAATACACATATATGAGAAAAATTTTCCCTCCAGTTATTGCCTTCATCCTTTCCCTCTGTATTCCTATAAGGGAAAAGAGCAGAGATTTGCTAAAAAGTCAAGAAACCTCATCCCTAAAGAGTCCCACCTTCCCAGTTAGTTATGAAGTCCTTCCAAATTACAGTACTACCCTGATTAGGTCTCCCTGAAAAAGGAGAGAATTTGGAGTTTTATGTCCTTTCCTGAGAACCAACATAGCCTATATGATAAAAAGTACATAAAAGGCATAAATCCATATGAATACTCCCATTATGAGGATCATTTTCCTCGTGAGTACTCAACTCCCTATCAGTGTGTTTCTCTATCCTCTGTTACTTCTATTCCTGGGAAAATCTGATTTCAGGAAGCCATTATGTGTTTCAGGACTCCTTCCCATTCCTGCTAGGTGTGCCAGTATCTGATGCCCTGTCTACTCGTGTTTCCAGTCTATTGCCAGTTCTTTAATATGCATAGTTCAATGGAAATCCAAATGGATGCATATACTCTTTCTTCTGTATGACCTAACCTGTCACACCAACTCTCTCCTTTCTAGGTCAAACTAACTCACAGACATGTAAAACATCAGCAATGAGGTATCACCTCTTTGGTCTTTGTTCATTATTGTTGCAATTTTCAAACTAGATCATAGAATAATAGATTTAGATCTCAGAAGTTTTCTAGATTAATTGCATCATTTTATAGATAAACTGACCAATATTTGTTAACTACTTACTGTCTAGGTACTGTACCAAGCATTGGATAATACAAAGACAAAAATGAGAAACTCATTGCCATTAAAGAGCTTATATTCTTCAGGGGAAGAAAAAATTGCATGTAAGTATAAGCAAAATATATAGATGGGATAGAAGCAATAGCATTTAAGGGAACAAGAAAGTTCTCATGTACAAAGTGGTCTATTTGGAATTCTAAGAATCAGAGGTGAGAAAGGAGTGAATTTTAGGAATAGGGGACATCAAAGGCAAAGAGATGGAAGATAGAGTGTCATATGTAAAGAACAGCAAGAAGACAAGATTAGATAGCCAATAGCGTATGAAGAGGACTAATTTTCATTGGAAAGTCAGGTGATAAAAAGCTTTAATTGGTAAGCAAAGAAATTTGTATTAGTTGTTGGTCAGTTGTGTCAGTCATTTGTCACTCCACTTGGGGTTTTCTTAGCCAAGAAATTGGAGTCATTTTCCATTTTCTTTTTGGACTCATTTTTGCAGATGAAGAAACTGAGGCAAACTGAGTTAAGTGATTCACCCAGGATCACACAGCTAGTAAGTATCTAAGTTTGGCTATAAACTCTGGAAGATGAGTCTTCCAGATTCTAAGCTCAGTATTCTATTTATGTCACTTTTTTTTGTGCTCAATTTTATTTGATCCTAGAAGTAATAGAGAGCCTTAAGAGTTTCAAGAAGAGATCAGCAATGTTGTTCAGTGGTTAGAGTTCGGGGTCTGGAGGAACACATCAATTTAAATATGGCTTCAGACACTTACTGGTTGTGCTACCCTGGGCAAGTCATTTAATTCCCTGGAGAAGAAAATGACAATTCCAGTATATCTTTGCAAAAAAAAAAAAAACCCAAATCAAAATAAAGATTATGACAATAGAGTTTATGAACAAGGGAATAACATACTATAGGAATATTATTTGTCAGCTACATGTAGAATGGGTTGAAAGTAGAAAGATGAGTCAAACAGGCCAAATAAGATATCATTTCAACAGACTAGGTGATGAGGGCCTCGATTAAGATACTAATTGTGTACACCGAGAGAAGAGGAAGAATATGAGAAAGATGACAGAGTTAAGACTGACAAGACTTGGCAACAGACTGACTATGTGGGGCAGGGAAAAAGTAAAGGGTAACATCTCTATGAGTAGAAAAATAGTGGTTGTAACTGCTTGGAAGAGAGATGTTGGTGGTAGTGGAGGAACAGATAATGAATTCTGTTTTAGACATATTGAGTCTAAGATACCTACAGGACACCAACCTAAAAATGACAAATAGGTAGCTGGTGATGGGGAAGTAGGGCTCAGAAAAGAGGCCCGGGCAGGATGCATCTCTTTGGAAGTTATCTATATAGTGATGATAATTGGCCACATAAGGCAGTTGATGAGTTTACCAAGAGACAATATAGAAACAGTAAAGATGGGACCCTTCACATCTCCATAGATACAGCAGAGGAAGCTGTGAAGGTAGAGTAGGACATTTAAAAGAAGAACCAAAAAACCCCAAGACGCAGAAGGGTTAAGTGATTTCTCCAGGATCAAAATTAGGATTCAAGCCCCCTTTGATTCCACAGCAAACCTCTTTCCAATGGTGTAGAGAATAAGCTGGAAGAGTCCAAGGATGTCAGCACACCCAGCCCATTTTCTATGTCACCTATTTTAAGGAATTTTTTTCAATGCCATATTCAAGGACTATATCTATAAGGTGCACTGGATAATGTTGGACTTGAACTAATTGAGGACCTGATATTTTCTAAGCTATGTGAACCCCCAGGGAAGTCATTTAAACTCTTCTAGTCTCAGTTTCTTCATATGCATTAAAATGAGTCCTTTGTAAACCTTAAATTCCACTATGTATTACTAGGGTCACAAAGGAATATTACTAAGATAAATACATAGCAAGTCAAGGAATTGATGAGAGAGGGTGGTCTTTTCCTTGGGTGTGCCTGACTGGTCACATGGTCACACTTCATAGATGTGTGACACTACCTTAGGGAAGCAAGCTAACCTGGAAGAGATAAATTTGCTTTGTTGTAAGTAATAGATTAGATGGCAGAGATAGGATCATGATGATGTTATACATTTTGCTTTCTTGATAATCCTAGGAAGGATTAGGGTGTCAAGAGAGAGCTGGGAATCTTTGAGAGGACTAAAGGAATCAAAGAAGGCTGTCACGTCAACCCATGTTACAGAGTCAGAGGATTTGGTAAATATCAAAGACAGTGCATAAGCCTGACCTTCAGTATCCTTACCTAGAATTTTTTTGGTATGGGAGTTAAGTCAAATTCATGTTTGGAGTGATGACTAGAGAGTGGTTAATTAATTATAAAAAAATAGTACTCAGCACCCAAATATGACTAGAAATCACTAAAGACTCCTAAACTGATGCTGGATCTGAAAAGTCCCAAATCTTGTCATGTGGTTTGGAGATTTATATGGCATAACCCTTTATATAATATTGGTCAAAGAGGAAACTATGGTGAGGAATGAGGGCAAGGTCCGTGGCAGCCATCTGATTGCTCTTTGTGGGTGCCAAATGTATACAGCCATTCCATTATGTGGGGGGGACAGGGGTGAGGAACAGAGGGAGTACCTTGCTATCTCTGTCGCTTTACCAATTTCTAGTCTCACCCCCTTACCTACTCTAACTATAGTCTCTTATTATAAAGAGAGTAATGAATAATATAGAGTCAGGAGAGCTGAATCTGCTTGATCTATTACTTGCTTAGGCTGAGTCTAATCTGTAAATTGAGATGATGCCTTTAACTGCTGACCTAAGAGGATTTTGGTGAGAAAATTGTGAATCTATTAATAGTAATTATAATTATATAATAAATACATTTTATAAATAAAAATATAATAAATAATTATATGATAAAATATATAAAAGTATATAGAAAAATATAAATCAAATTATTCTGAAAAAAGAAAGATATTACATGTGTATACTTGTATAGTTATGTATGTATTAAGGTGTGCACACATATTAGGAATTGATTTTCTCAGGTTCACATAGCTAGTGTCAAGTGTCTGTGACTAGATTTGAACTATGGTCCTCCTGACCTGTTCTATTCACTGTCCCCTATATTTCATCAATTCCTTCTAGATTCCTATCAGCATGTTTAACTAGAAAAGGAGTTTTCCTGGGTGATAGTTCATCTCTAATGGGGCAGAACATCCTCGTAGGATAGGGTGTCTTGGGAGAAAGAGAAGAATAATAGAAAGAAAGGGAGATTGGGGATGTCAAAGCACCTAAATGTTTCTGCTGTTTCGGGGGTTAATTAGAACTATCCATAAATTAGATGAATAGTGAGGTTCTGGGGCCTTTTTTGTGTCTCTCTTCCTCTCTAAGCCTCTGTTCTGTCTCCTTTTGAAACTGACAGGCAACTCTCCATTGAAATTCCCATCCCAGATAAGAGGCTTGCTGCACTGGGAAGATAGCAGACATCAAGGCTCACAGATGATGCAAGTAATGACCAAATGAAAACTGGAGCCCTGTGTCCTGTTGGACAGAGATATGTCATTTATATTAAAATTTGGCCAACTTTCTCAATTAGTGATTAAATAAACAAAACCTGTCTATGCAATAAGGTGATGTAATTTTCCTGTTCTGATCTGATTTGCACAATGAATACTCAGTGGAACAGGTATGTCATATTCTTACTGGGGAATATTATCTCAAGCTTGGCTTCTGTCAAGAGGAAGCATTTTTAATAGAATCTGAGAAATAGTGCATTTCGCTTAGGGTTTCCCCCCCTTTACACAAGCCTTTGAAATAGATTGGACCAGATAGCTATTTACCAAATGAACAGAAGTAATTTATTCTGGGAGGTGATTTAACCCTTTCAGACCACAATTGTGCTTTGAATTGATTCATAAACTCACTGGCACACATGCTCCCTTCATCAGTCAGGATCCCAAGCCATTCGAGAGTTATACTGTGTAATACTTGCCTGTGTCTTTCTATAAATCCTCTAAGCAGGATATATCCAGTGTGCTAGAGAACTTTCCTCTCTCTCTTTGTCTCTCTCTCTCTCTCTGTCTCTCTCTCTCTCTCTCCTTTTATACACACACACATTTGAATATGTATACATCTGCATATGTGCAAGCACACATATATAGAAATATGTATGTTTACAATGTGTACTTAATTTTATATTTTAATGGCTTAAAATTGCACGATGACTTTTGGTACACTGAACATATACATGTGTGTGTACATATGTATATTTATTTAAATGTGTGTATGTACCTGTGTGTGCATTCATTTATATATATGTGTGTGTGTGTGTGTGTGTGTGTGTGTGTGTGTATTCATTCATTTATTTCAGAGGGTACTTATGCAGTTCATGCAGCAGTCACACAGCTGTTTTCATATTTGCCATATGACTGGTGCTTTTCCTTTTCTAGTCTGACACATCCCCAAAGACATCTTTCCTCCTTCTCATGATCTTCTACTTATACACCCCTCCTCCAAGCATCTTTCCATTTCTCTTTGGGTCAATGGTAATTTTAATTCTTCTGAGATCATGGCATTACATGATTTTTATCCATAAGGCAATAGTAGAAGAAGGTAGTTATTAAAAAAGCATACCTGAGAAGAGCTTGGAATCTCTAAAAACACTAGGAAATTGCCTAAGGTCAACCTAATCTCTTTCTCCTATTCAACTTTGGATTCAGCACTATATTACCTATCTAGATTGTTATTTTCCATATTCATATACACATTGTACATATAAACCCATGTAAAAGCATACATATAGAGAAGGCAATTATGTATGATCGATACATATATTTATGTATATTTATACATCTATACAAATACACACACACATGAGATAAGGCATAACAGATAGAAAACTGACTTCAAAACCAGTAGGATCTGTATTCAAGTTTCACCTCTAATACATAGTGACTGGTACTCTTAGACAAGTCACTTATTTTCTCAGTATGCTAAGTATATATCTAAGGATATAAAGTGCAAAGAAAGTGCTAACCAGCATCAATAGAGAGAGTTCCCTCACTTTGGGGCTTTGGAATTCCTTTTCCCATTGAAGTCATTGGTCCAAAACAGATTCATAACAATCAGTTCTCTGATTTTATTGGTATAAGAAAGTCTGGGGGTGATATCAATGTAGATTAACAACTGTTCTGAAAGTTATTTTGGTTCTCTGCATTAAGTGACTCATCCACAGTAACAGGTAGATGGTCTCTGAGGAAGCACTTGAATTTGTCTTCCTGACTTCAAGGTATTTGTATTTTCTCTCCTTCCACCCACTATACAGGCATGAACACATAGGTACTTATCAGTTTCCTCACTTATAAAGAAGTGTGTTGGGCTAAATAGGCCTGATGAGTACCAATGACTTTTCAAGTGACAAACCTGTGATCATATACTTCATTTTCCCATGATGCCAGTGGCAAGAGCACTGAATTAAAGACAACTGAGGTTTGAAGTAACCAGGGACTAGTCACTTCATAATGAGCTCCAAGATCTTTTCTAGTCTAGTAAGATAACTGGGACAACCTTTTTTTAGTGGCTATGGATCTCACTAAAGTGGGCCTGTCATGTTCCAGGGAAGGATGCAACCAGTACAATGTCATCTAGATACAGGATTACACGTAGCTGCTTGCTACCATCCTCACAATGGCACATTTTACCAAACTATTGTTGCCTCTAACTACTTGGCCAATAATAGAGAATTCAAATATTTCAGCCATAGGAGTGGGAAAGCAAATAACTGTGTTTTTTTCTATGAATAATTTTCTGTAGCAACATGGTAGCTTCCATACCCCACCCATGAATATAAATCTGTTGTTTCATTTTTTTATTTGCTTTGCTTTGTTTTTAATTAAGGAGTTTAATGGTACTTTCAAAACATAGCTCTTCAGTTGGGTGATTTTCTTTTCATTTCAAATTGTTTAAAAGATTAAACCCTAAGCACAAAGTCACACTATTAAAAGCTTCTTTTAACCTCTCTGTTGAAATGTATTTTACTTCAATATAAAAAAAATTTCCTTGACTTCATCTCTCATTCTCACTTTATCAGGTTCTTAAAACATTCAAGAATATCTTTCAGATATTTTCTAAATTCTCTTTCCAATATTTAAATTAGTTATTCAACTAATTATGCAATAACAAAGGAGATCTGTTCTTTCTTTTGACTGGCACCATGTTCCTCAGTTCACTTATTTTTGTTTACTTTGCACATAGAAAGCACTACATATTTGTTAGAAAAATACTAATGACAAAAATTAGATTCCATTAACCTCTCTGGCTTCCTTTAAGCCTAAACTAAAATCCCATTTTTTTTACTAGAAGATTTCTCCAATCCCTTTTGATTCTGGTAAGTTCCTTTTCTTAATAATTTCCTCTTTACTTCATACTTTACTATATATAGCTTACTTTGTATATATTGGTGTGCTTGTCTCCTCCAATAGATTTATTTTTTATTTATTTTTGCAAGGCAATGGGGTTAAGTGACTTGCCCAAGATCATACAGCTAGGTAATTATTAAATGTCCGAGGGCAGATTTGAACTCAGGTCCTCCTGACTCCAGGGTCAGTGCTCGATCTACTGTGCCACCTAGCTGCCCCCCCCCATTAGATTTTTAAACTCCTCTAGAACAGGGTCTGTCTTTTGCCTCTTTCTGTATCTCTAGCACATAATAGACACTTGATGTCTGTTGACTGATTAATTGATAAGAACCAGAACAGGGATGCCATGAAAGACAAAGAAAAGACACCCAAAGGGGTTAGGGGAGAATGAGCAAGTCTCCTGATTCTGTCACAGGCAAATAAAATTAACCCTTTGTTTCCTTAGTTGTGTTTTATGAAACAATAAACTCAGAAGTAGAATCATTCAACTTTAACTTGGCTCCCTTTATGGGTTGCTGTTTTTCTCTTCCTCTTCAAGTCAACAGTTAGAGAGAGGACTTCTAACCATTTTCAACTCGGAAATACTTGAGGCTTTTGTATGCTCTACACCTCTCTCTGTCTTGGCACAAGCATCCAGAAGCTAAGGAGCTTCCAAGGGTGGGAAGCTCAGTCACAAAAAGGTCTGTGGGAGATAAAAATAGCCCTGTAGTTTATCTTCTACTTGTACTGTTGGCTTACTTTGCTTACAAACCCCAGCTTTAATTACAGAGTGAAGAAGTTGGACTTGGTTCTTTCTCAGAAAAACTGACATTTCAGCTTCTCAACCCTTATTGATGTTGATGCCAGAGGAAGAGAGGATGCAGAGTACAAAGAGGCTTTGTATTGCCAGTGGTGGAGGAAAAAAAATTATCTTTTGTCTCACCAGCTTCTCAGTTTGAATATGGAAGTCATCAGAGACAGAGGAAATATCAAGCACAATATTTGTCATCCCCCCCCCCCCCATATCATTTGTGCCTCTGTTTTAGAAAACACTATAAGCCAATCGGGTCCACCATGGGAAAAAAAATCTAGTCAATAAAAACCATCACCTCTCCAATGCTCATCTGAAAAGATATTATGGAGAGTAATTATATCTGCATTATCTAAATACTCTTTGAAAGGCAGCTAAAGATTTAACAATGGAAAGGTGAAAGGTGCAGGGAACCCATTCATGGGGAGGAAGGAATGACTTGTAGACCCTTCTGGTGAAAGCAATGCCAGGGAAATTAATATTCATCTGTTGCACTACACTTAAAAAGAGAAACAGTGCAGGGTCTTCGAGGGCTGGGGAAGTCAGGAATTCTCTTCTCTTTACACGTGCGGGTTTCATGAAATCCCTTAGAGAATTATTACTTCAAGTCAGTAAACATCTGCTATTAGCTAGATAAAGAAGGATGGAATCAAATGATGATGGGTAAATAGATCTAGCCAAAGACAATCCTTAGCATGTAATACATTGAGCCCACCCATAGAACTAAGTTTGAAAAGCTGGTACAAGGTAGGAGTAGGGTTCCTGCAGAGAACAAGTCCTGGATAGAAAGGGGTGAAGCTTTTGCAGAGTGGCTTGGATCCCCTGAGAATACCTGCTGTGTCATTAGGGCATCACATGACAAAGGAATTAGAGACTGGATTGAAGGCAAGCAGGCTGGGGTTGGGGAGTTGGAGGAACAGGGACTATTTTCCTTGCTTCTCAAAAAAATCTCTTGTAGGAAACTTGTTTAAGCGTCACTGTCTAAAATGGTTAAGAGTAGGAAGGGGGAATAGATCTGAACTCGCAGAAAAAGAAACCTGTGGAGCGAAGAGGTGAAAAATCACTTGCTTGCAAACTTGTTTCCTGATGTCCCTTAAGAGAGTTTAATGTTGGCAGATTGACATCAAGGCTGCAAACCAAGAACTCACTCTGTCAGCTCAAGCCAGTTCTTGGCACACTTAAAATCATCATCTTTTTTCTGGTCTCAGTGCGTGTATGTGTGTGTGTGTGTGTGTGTGTGTGTGTGTGTGTGTGTGTGTGTGTGTTGTATCTAGAAGGCATAAGGAATGCTTTAAATAGCTCATGGAAATGGCAAAGTAAAATTACATTCTTCAAAATATTTCAATATGAAGCAACCCAAAGGAACAACAGAAATATCACTATGATTATTACCCCATAGCAATTTTATATCTGAGTTTTCAAGAATGTGCCCAAGCCCTACACTAAGCAAATGCAACAGAAAGATCTATTGACCTTCAGAAATGATAATGACTGTAATATTGAGTCAATCCTGATCAGAAGACCTAAATTGAAGTCCTGGATCCATGACTACTCCCTCTGTGACCTTGGGCAAGTCACTTTCTTCCTAGATTGCAATCTTCTCAGATATGAATTGAAAAGCTTAAGATACATTGTCTCTGATGTCCAGTTCTATAGTATAATAATTTTGAGTTTTTTCTGTGGTGGTGAGTTACAGAATTTTTGTTAGAAGGGTTATAATGAACCTCTGAGGTCAATTAGTCTAACTCTCCCATTGTAAAGATTAGACTTTCCTTTTTGAATAGCTTTAATTGTTAGGAAATTTTTCCTTACAGAAATCAAAATCTACCTCTGAAATTTTGATCAATTTTCTTTTAGTTCTGTTCTTTGCAACCAAGAAGATCAAGTCTATCACTTCTATATGACTTTAAGAAAGTGAATGCAGGTATCATGTCTTATTATTTCTCCCTTTTAGAACACGGTGCTAAGTAGAGCAGAAGAATAGTAGTTATCTTTCCAATTCATGAACCTATAGAGTATGCACATGCACACACATACTTCATACTGGCAATCTTTTCAAAGTCTCTTTCTAATCCAACTCAATCTGTTGAGTTTTTAGTTTGTGTACAGCAGGATTGTGGACCCAGGGAGTGGAGTGAGGAACACTCAAAATAAATAAAACACATGGTCTTTATCTTTATGAAATAAAGGTATATAGAGGAATCTGATCTGAGAGAACTAGAAACATGATTTCCAAAATCAAATTGATTTTGATTAACAAAACAGGGGAAGCAATGAAACAGGTTGGACCAAAAATAATACTTATTTTGGATAATTTGTTAACAGTTCTATCTGAAGCCTGGTGACAAAAAACAAAGAGGTGAATTCAGGAGTTCTGGGTTTAAATTCTTGCTCTACCACTTACTGGGCGACCTTGTATTGATTGCTTCCCTTTTCAAAATCTTGGTTTCCACCTTAACTCAATAAAGAGATTGAATTAGATGATCTATAAAATATCTTTTAGCTGTAGCATTCCACTATTCTCACATTTAGATGATATCTACCATTTTATGATAATCTCAGTTTTTCTGAGTATAAGAAAAAAAAAATTGTAGACGGATTTGCCCAGAGTAATGAGGTTGGGGTAATGCTTTTAACAGAACTTAGAAAGTCTAGCTCCTAGGTCCTCACTGTCATCACCACAAATCCAGAAGGGCAGAACCAGACCTATCAAAATGAGTGCAAAATTCATCATTGAAAGACAGAACACATTGCGACTTGGTTCAACCAACCAGGATTCTCAATTCTTGGAACAATTCCATGGGTCTGACTTTACAGATGCTACAGAACTATTATGATTACTCAACTCCCTGGGCTTCAGGCTATCAAGGCCAACCACTGGTGGTATAACCTACAATTCAAACATTTTTTTCCCTTTATAGGCAACATGCACAACAAGACCAAAGCAGAAGGGATGGCTGGAAGCCATTGATAACCAAGGACAAAAATGTCATGATGTTCAAATAGGTTGGCAGCGAAATATTCCATGCCCATTCTGAGACAAGAGGTATCTTCAATAGATGTGCTAAAAATATGTCTAAAATTTGACAAAACTCATCCAAGATTATGAACTCTGGTCACTAACTAATCCCCATTATAACCCCCATGAATATAATTTCATATATTTCCTAACTTACTTCAACTGTCTGAGAAACCATGATTGCCACATTTTAAACCAATGATTAAGCCTACCAGTTCTAAATACTTGGATTATATACATGTTCAGAGGAAATAATCAGATCATTTCATGATCTAATATTATGAAAGTAATTTGCTGGAACACAGAGACCCAAGTTCAAATCAGTTCTGAGACATTAACTAGAAGTATGATTAAGGACAAGTCATTTAGTAGAGCCTCAGGTTCCTCACCCACAAAATGGAGATATTACACTTGTATGGTGGTTTGTTAGGGGAATGTTCTGTAAGCTTTGACTTTTTTCAAAAATGACTTATTTTGATCCATTTAAGCTTGTTAGATGCTATATGGTCTGAAAAGTGAAGTGGATGGGAAGAGGCAGAACAGAATGAGAAGAGGTTATTTTGACCCTACACAAACTTTAGGAGAAAGTTCTGGGAAATGAAAACTGTGATTAGGCTCTGAACAGACTGATGCTTTAAAATACTTCACTTATTGGACAGCTCTCTTAGAATCCTCATATTGTCAATGTATTGCATAAGCAGAAATGCATTTATCAGGAGACAATCCTTAAATACTTTACACAAATGTCCCACATAGTCATGCAACCTGGGGTGGGGCAGGAGTTTTTCTAATCAAAATGCAGAGAAGTACTCAGTACATGTGGTGGACCTCCTCTGGTGAATTTATAGAACTTGGGACCAGACCTTTATTCCCCTTTATGTGTTCTGCAATTCCAGGTCATTGACCATCCATCTTTCACCATTGTGCCCTTTTATTGACTGTCCTCCATACCTGGATTGCTCTGCTATATCACCCTGACTCCTCACATTCCCTGGCTTCCTTCAAGATTTAGCTTAAATTTCATATTCTATAAGAAAATACTATGGATTTATGTTTTGTCATCCTTTCATTTTACCTTCCCTCTACTCTCTATATATTATGTAAGTACTTAAATATTTACCCTTCATTAAATGTAGATTTCTTGAGACCAGGGCTATGGATTTTGTTATTGTTGCCATTTGCCCTTTTTCAGTATTCTCAAGCCAAAACACAGCTCTTGGTTGCACATTAAATACTTATGGACTGATTGGAAGATGAGCTGGTATAGACCGGATGGATAATTAGATTGAATCCTCCTTTCCATGAAGATTCTCACAGATTCATTGGTGTAATGAAATACTTGTCTCCAAAATTCTGTGAGCCCTGGGCCAGGGTGGGAAGGGGGGCGGTGAGATGCTATCCTTTGATAATATTAGATAGTATTTAACTGTGCCTTAAGGTTTGCCAAACACTTAATAAAAAAACCAAGGCAGACAGAAATTAAATGACTTCCTCAAGGTCATGTAGCTAATAAGTGCCTGAGGTCAGATTTGAGTCATGTCCTCTTGACTCTAGATCCAATGCTCTATCCATTGCATCACCAAGCTGCCCACAATTGCGTCTATTCCTCAATGACTATCTATGCCTTTGAAATAGGCAACAGTATTAGATACAAAGAATTTAGACTTGTGGCATTGGGTAAAATCATTTGAAATTATTCCCACTTAGTGTAACTGTCCTCTAATGCAAGACATTCTAAGTAACTATATTTGCCTTTAGCATTCAGCAAGGAAATCAATAATTGAAGAAGTTAGTTCTTGAGTAGAATCAGAGGACTGAAGTGATAAAAAGGAGATTATGGGTCATCTAACCTAAATCTCTCATTTTACAAACAAGGAAATAGAAACCCTGAGGAAGGGAAGTGACTTGTCCAAGGTCATAACAGATATCAAAATAGTGGAACAACTGGCAAAGCATAAACTGAACCCAGCTCCCATGACAGAATGAATGCATTGCATTTTAAATTCAGTACTTTTCCCTTTATACCAAGTTGCCCATCAAGGGACAACAGGATGTTCCTATTTAAATGGTACATTATTTCCAGATTAAATATTCAGGATATTCCTTATTTGGAATGCTAATCAGAATATTAGCTGCTTGTGAATTCATGCTGGGAATGTGCAAAGATTAGAAGTGAGCCTAATTTCTATTTCACTGCATGAATTTTTTTTTTTCCCTGAGAAGCTGTGAATTGTCTCCAGCTCTTGTAACACATTTGGATGTGTTAAGAGGGATAAATGGAAGACCAGCCCTCCCACCCCACCCCCACCAAACTAATAAAAATCAGAGGAAAAATAAAATTATCTAAGCATTGAGAGGAAGAAAAAAACAGCTTAAGTAATCAAGCAGTGTCCTGAGCAATAAATCTTGCCCAAGTCTCTGAAGAGCAAAAACTGCAGAAGAGAGCAAATAGCTGAATTTCTTAAGGTTGCAATCAGATTCATGATTATGATAATAATAATAACTGACATTTATCTAGTGCTTTACATACATTAAAATCATTTTAGCATGATAACAACTCCTAGAGAGATCACTCTTGGCACTTTTGTTCCCACTTTATACATTAAGAAACTGAGGCCAGATGAGATTCAGTGACTTGGCCATGGACACAAAAGTATTAATGTCACAAGTGAGATTTGTAATCAGGTCTTCCTGATTCCATATTGAACACTATTCCATGAAACGTAATGGGAATTATCCAAGCCTGTTTTTTTTCCCCAGAGCTATTTTACTGATTGACCAATAATAGATCCAAGCCCAGACCTCACTTGCTCCTTGGTTGAGTTTTGATGACTCAGAGAAATTGCTTTTGTTCTGACCAGAAACTCTGGTCAGATCTTCCCCTCCAAGATTGGTTCTTTTGTAAAGGCAAACCAAGCTGTGTTTTGCTTCCATTCTTAATTAGCCTTTAATTACAGAATGAACATAGCCTCAGACAAACTTCAACCTAGAAAGACCTTAGCTTAAAAAGACCAGGATCTCCCACTGTATCTGGGGTCATTGCCAGTAGATCTGACCTATGTCTTGCCTTTGGATCCTGATGACATGGGAGCAGTAATACTGATGACTTTGTATAGCCCTGTCTTACTTAAATCCAATTCATTTGCAATTCAAGACATCTTCCTCCTGTTGTTATTGGTCCTCTTTGGGAATGAAGGACAATTATCCTATGACACAGATTTTTAAAATTCTGCATCAAGGTATCATTTCTACTTAGCCTCATGACCCAGCACACTGTAAAAATAAGGCAAATGAGGCATGATAAAGAGTCTTCCCTGTAGGTCAAGTTCTATATGATGGCAAATCTATCTTTAGAATTGTGGAATACCTTAATGCTCATTGGTGGGGGGGGAGGGGTGGGGGAGGGGAAGGAGAAAACCTTCACAATAATACATTAGTCATACTTCATGAGAACAAATTCATCTTCTACTTCACAGTGTAGTTTGCAAATTCATTCCTGAATATTCCAACATTTTTCAAAGTGCTCAACTCTTGCTCCCAGGGAAGTCTGTGATGCCCCTTTTGACACTCATGGAAATGGAGAAAAAATTGGTAAAATATTGTGAGACAGCTTAGAGGGCATTTAGTGATGTTTGTTTCTCAGAAATCTATTAATTAGAGAAAATGCCTTGTAACTGTTACTGTGTTAAAGACCTTGGAAAACAGGAGAACACCATTAATTACACAAAAAATAAACTGTTAATAGGTATGTGTCTCCATGTGTATGTAGAGCTCTTCTTCATGCTACTGTAATTAACATTTTCCAAAAATTTGCCCCCATTTTTCCTCCAGGGATCTATGTAACCTCCTATATGATAAAAATATAGTTTCTATAATTTGTATCTTGGGTTTTCAGAAATGTTTAATAAATATTTTATTGATTTTTATGAAGATAGCACTGAAGAGGAGGTATAGATGCTATAGTTGGGCTTATTAATTTGTGCCACATTCTTTAAATAAACTTCACATGTAAGAATAGCTAGAAATGTGTTAGCAATAATTCACATTGACTTCTGGGTCACCTGACCAACAAGATGAAGGACTAGATACTATCTCTGGTCTTTTTGACTACTCACACTTATTAAAAATAGAAATAAAGTATAAGAGATAAAGAAATTTTAGATATCTTCTCAGCATAAGATGTAAAAAACACAGGTTCTCTGACTCCAGAGTCTATTTTCTTTACTTTACCACAATGCCTTCTTTTGTAGAAATGGTATATAATTATGATAAAAAACCATGGAATTAGAAAAAGAATACTTGGGTTTGTGTTCTCAATTAATCACTTATATGTGACTATTTGTAAGTCATTTAACCCCCCTTTTTTGGCAAGGCAATAGGATTAAGTGACTTGCCCAAGGTCACACAACTAGGTAATTATTAAGTGTCTGAGACTGGATTTGAACTCAGGTCCTCCTGACTCCAGGGTCAGTGCTCTATTCACTGCACCACCTAGCTGCCCCCATTTAACCCCTTTTACCCTCAGTTTTCTCACCTACTAAATGGAAATAATATGAAAAATATGAACACCTGCTCTCTTGATGCAGAAAAGATCGTTCACTAGAGTAGAAAGAATTATTTGGATTTAGAAGTACCATGTTTAAATCCTTTGCTACTTGTTACCTGTAAGGCTTTGAACAAATCACTAAACATCTTTGGGCCTCATATATAGCTTGTATAATAGATCTCATTTTCCTTATTTGTAAAATGAGAAGATTGTTTTAGGACCTAAGACTGGGGTGATCTATAAGACTTATCCAATTTTTTAAAAAGGTTTTATTATCCTGAGCAAAGTGCTTTGTAAACTAGAAAATGTCAGATAAGCGGTTCAGGTTATTATTATTTGCTCACAGCAAAATCTGAAAGAATAGTAAGAATCAGTAAATTCAACTACCTACAGTTGATAAATATGACTTTGGAAAAATATGGGTCTGCTGGATCATGGTGCATTAGATCCAGTGAAGAAAATCATAGAGAGAAAAATTAGAGATGAAGGAAACAGAGTTGTCATCTGCTTCAGCTTCATTATTTTAGCAATGGAGAAATGGGAGCAAACTGATTTATATCCTAACAATCACCCACATCTATGTCATGCTTCAAGGATTACAAAATGCCTTCCTTATAATGAAGTCACCTGGAAGGGAGCACAAATACCACTATCTTCACTTCATAAATGAGGGGATCTGGGGCTCAGAGAGATCTGGTAAGGTTCAAATGCTTAGATAGTAAATGTTCAAGTCTGTTCTCAGATCCAGATCTTCCAAATTTCATGATTTCTTCCTATACTCTGTCTCCTCCTGGAGAATTTCAGTGCTGAATTTGAACTTATAAATCTTATGGTCCAACCACCTTGTTTTATATCAGGGGTGGGGAACCTTATTTAGCCAAGGGCCATTTGGATATTTATAGCAATCATTTGCAGGCTATATGTGTGTATATATATATATATATATATATATATATATATAATCAAACATTTAATTAATTCACTCCTTAAAGGCTCCTGGGTCTATTGATTTTCTAGTCCTGCAATTGTCTTGGCAGCACGAGACCCAGGCCTGTGAGCAGGAGGTTCCCAGCCCTTGTTTTATATACATAGAAATTGAGATTCAGTCAGGGGGAAATGACTTAGTCAAGGTTACAATGGAATCTAATTGAGAAGACAAAACTTGAACCTAGTGCTCCTTGAATTATGAATTTAATTCTATTATAGTTTTACAATATTTAAGCATTATCTATTTAATTGGTACAAATAAGAAACATAATGGATAGAAGATTGGTTTTGGAGTCAGGAGGACAGAAGTTTGAATCTAACCTCAGACACCTGACACTAACTGGTTGTATGACCTGGGACAAGTCACTTAACCCTGATTGCCTCAAGTCCAGGGTCATC
The DNA here is from genome assembly GCF_037893015.1 of Macrotis lagotis. NCBI lineage: Eukaryota > Metazoa > Chordata > Mammalia > Peramelemorphia > Peramelidae > Macrotis > Macrotis lagotis. Next base: position 71,721,438 of record NC_133665.1, read on the forward strand.
TCCAATTATCGTAATTCACATCTGGCCACTGAACACAGATGGCTCTGGAAGAAAAAAGTGAAACTTAACACAGCATCCCCTCACTCAAGCCCAATTCACCTGCTTGTCATGGTATCACCTCCCTGCTGTGATCTTCTTCCAAAATTAAGTATATTTTTATTAGTTCTTTTTCCACACTCTTCCCTCATTCTGGAAACTATGCTTCTATTAAAGAGAATTTGATTGCATTGATTTCTTTGGTTTTAATTTTATACTTATAAACTTCTAGATTATTAAACCCCTTCAATAATTTTTTATAAAAGCTGTGGTTTAATCATATTTCTTACAACTTATTCTTTGTAGTTGATTTTCTGAACCCAAGAGCAAGACAGTATTTCTTAATAGATTCAGTCCATTATTCAAACCTATTTAGATAATTTAGGCTCCCCATTCTATCATTCAAAAAATTAGCTCTTTCCTCTAGTTTTGTGTCATTACCAAAGTCAATGTACATGACATTGATGCCTTTGTTCAATGGTTTGATAAAAATGAACAGAACAAAGCTGAGGACAGATGCATTGGAAATTAACTAGGCACCTCTTTCCAGGTTTTTCTCTATCCATCTTTGATTGTCTCCAGTCATCAAGTCAATTATGAATCCACCACACTGTACTCTACTATTCAGTCCATAGATTTCCAATTTGTCCACAAGGATATCATAATTGACTTGATCAGACACCTTGAAGAAATCCAATCATTTTCTGTTTCCATTATTTCTTTCATCTATAAGTCTAGAACCTTGTCAAAGAAAAAGGTATTGTATGGTTTGTTCTTAATTAACTTTAATCAACCTTACTATTTTCTTTGCCACTATATCCCAAGCACCCTGTCATCTGCCCTGACTCTGAAACCTTCTGGATGAATTGACTTACCCTATTAGAATATCAGCTCCTTGACAGTAGGGATTGTCTTGCTTTTATATCTGTATTCTCAGTTCTTATTTAAGTATGTAAGAAATGGTTTTCAATTCGTTTATTAATTAACCTCTAGAGCTTAAATCTACATTTCTCAAATTTATAACAAAGTTGAGTTAGACTCTTCAAACTCATTGTCAAGTTTCTTCTTGGACTTACCTATTGTTTTGTCATTTAATAACTGCCAAGTTTCTTTTTGGGACTTTACACCACAGCTGGCATTCTCTACCATTTCTTAATTAATCCATTACCCCAACTAACTTCAAAATCCAACTCAAAGTTAATGGAGCCAGGAAAATACAAACTGTCCTCCCTTGTAATGCCAGTGCTCTTTCTATTATTTTATATATTATATATATATATATATATATATATATGTGTGTGTGTGTGTGTGTGTGTGTGTGTGTGTGTGTATACATATATATTATTTTTATCTTATTTTTATTAGTATAAAATATATTGTAGGGTTTTAATTATCTATAATATCTATATATTATCTTCAGTATATAATATATTGTATATTGTTTTATCTTATTTTTACATTATACCTACATTAGAGTAGGTAAAATCTTTTAAATAATACTCCTTTTATTTGAGTTATTATGTATATATTTATCCAGTTCTCGGATTAACAAACTTGATTCCAGACTGGTCTCTCTGTTTTAAATACCCTTCCCTTTTATCTCTTTCTGGAGAAATCCTACCTGTGTGGTCTAATAAAAAGAAGCTGAATTTGAGAGTCAGATTAGACTTTCGTTGGTACTTATTAACTTTGTGATCCTGGGCAAATCACTTACAATGTTGAATCTTCAATTTCCTTTAATATAAAATGGCGAGAATAAAATACATAGTTACTACCTCATGTAGTGCTTATGAGAATCAAATTGTACAAATCAAAATAAACTGAACTAGATATGTAAAGTTCTTTGCCAAGTAATCATTCTGGAAAACAATTTGTGGTTGAGGAAAAAAGTCATATACTTTCATACCCTTAGACTTAAAGAACCTCCAATAGCTTACATACCTTCATGGAAGTTATTTTCAGAAATAAACCCTGATACAAACTAAAATACTCACAACAAAACTTTTTGTGGTATCAAAAACCTAGAAACAAAACATCAGTTAGGAAATGGCTGAACAAAGTATAATAAATTAACATAAAAGAATTGTATCATAAGAAATGATTAGTTCAAGAAATTTGAGAAACAATGGAAGACTTGTAGGAACTAGCACAAATGAAGTAAACAATCTCTAAACAATGATTACGATGATGAATATCATAAAAACATTAAAACAAAGTCAAATACAGAGTCATCATTATGATCCATTCTAGCCTTGGATATAAACTTTACTTCTTTCAGTAAGAGGAGAGAAGGGAGACCATGGGTGTGGAATTCTGTATAGTAGATTCTCAGACAGAGTCATTGGGCCAGTTGCTGTGCTTAATAATTTTCTACACTCCTAGGGAAGACTCAATACCACTAAAAGGGTTACATTTGAAAATAACCAACATAAAAAAACAAATGGGTTTATTAAAAAGCATTTCATAAAGAAATAACAAAATCAATATGACAAAAACCAAATGAACCTTAAAATGCTCCATGAAATGTTCCTCAACTTAAAATTTAACTCTTCCTCGAATCCTTTTCCTTATTACCTTGGTGGAAGGTGATTGCTTTCCATTATAGACTTTACCTACTTACCTCCTACGGTGTCTATATACACTGTCTTATATAATAGGTTTTTGGGTATTAGACTCTAAGTTTTGAAGGGGAAAATCATCTTGTAGGGGTAGTTAAGTAGAACAGTAGATTAACCTTGAATTAGGAGTAATTCAGTTCCAATTTGTTCTCACTTTCTAGCTGTTTGACCCTGGCTAATTCTAGAATTATGACCTTGGCCAGACACAACTTCAAGAATGTAATTGGGACATATTTAAGAAAATAAATTAAAATGCAAAAGAATAGATAATGTTAATATATGATTTTCTAAGTCAATATGTAGTTATATGGAAAGTACCTTGGAACTCTGGTTCACAAGAACTTGACTTTTAGATCTGCCATTTCTTATGTCACTGAACCGCTAGAGTTTAGTTTTTCCCATCTGGTCAAATGGGGAGCAGACTATTTGAACTCTCCACCTTAGAGACCTGCTCTCAGGAAAGTGCTGTGTAAAACTCACATGTCATATAAATATAAAATAATACCAAAAGTTGCCAATTGTTGTTTCATCCATTCATTATCTAACATTTATACTTTTTTACTTAATATTGAGAATCTGGAATACAAAGCTTAGCTCTTTCACTTTGACAAAATGAAGGAATTCACACAAAAAAATCAACCACAGTATTTTGTAGGATTGAATGAAAAAAAACTATGAATGGGGAAGACAGAAATTTCCAGTCACAAACAATTTTATGGATATGCCTCTCTGTTTATAATATATGTGGTCCTTAAAAGCTGAAGACAAATTGAGTTTTCGTAAATAGTAGTTAAAATTACACTAGGAAAATCATTAACTAAAACAATTATGGAACTGTGAATAATCATTTATAATATGAATTAATATTCCCAATTTATTAGTTATTAACGTTGTGTTTTAAGTATGATTGTTTTTCCTTTAAGCAGAGTCCACTTATATTACCAAACCAATTGATAAAATTAATATTTCTCCCCACCAGATGTTAACTATAAATACACTAAAGTCAAAATGATTACTAATCATTTACTGACAAAATGTTTTATACTAATATAAACATTCTCTGCTTAAATGGACCAGGTGGAATAATTTTAGTTGATTTATAGTTTTAGTTGGATTGTAATAGCTTTCCACATTTTACCTGGCATTTGAGGAACTTTAATACTGGGGGGAGGCAGACTGGTCAGCACTTACGTGGTGTAGTTTCAAGGGTGCTGGGAAGACTCTAATGCCCCAAATCTCTCTTCCATCTGTTTCCTAGTACCAGAAATCTTGCTATAGCTTTTTGAAGAACTCAGAGTTTCAATATCTTTAAAAACAAATATCAACTTGGAAAATATAATCCAAGAGTCATTATTGCATTAGGGAAATTAACTTCAGATCCTTTCTTCAGTATAGATTTTGGCTTACTAATATTAGATCTAGAGGAGAGGGAAGAAGTCCCAGGGGATGGGGTAGAAGATACAGAATAAATAAGGAGAAACATTTGGTCCAAAGTTGTGTTGATTGGCAGTTAGAGTTGTGAAAGTTGTCTATTCTGTTAAAAAAAAAGCTATATATAGAAGAATAAAATCTGATATGACAACTGCTGATCAAGGGTCTACGAAGAAAAATTTGCTGAACATAAAAGTTCAAAGGATTTAATCTTGACTGACATACTGCACAGACAAAATAGTTGAACTTATCCCTATTTGACTTACTTACTATCTAACCATGTTCCATAGTCAATCCTTGGACAACACAACAGAATTAAGACTCTCTAGCCAAGAATGACAAGGTAAAGCTCTTAGTAGTCATGCTCAGTAAAATTCTAAATGAACTCTGAATACATTCATGTAGAAAACTTGGTGAATTTTTAAAAAAGAGAAAAAATACTATAGAACTTGTGCAACAAATATAGATCACTTAAGTCAAGGATATCCAGTACTTGTCTGAGACTTTTTAAAAAAATTAACCCCACTAGCTAGGTTTTTGGTGTTCTTCAGTCTGTCTGACTCTTCATGTCCTCATTTCGGATTTTCTTGGCAAAGATAATAGAGGAATTTGCCATTTCCTTCTCCAGGTCTTTTTACATATGAGGGACCTGAGACAAACAGGTTAAGTAACTTGTTTAAGGTCACACAGCTACTAAATGTCTGAAATTAGATATGTATGGAGATCTTCCTGACTACAGGCCTAGTGCTCTAGCTACTGTACCGCCTAGGTTCTCTTGCTGATTCTCCATAGAGGATTAACTGAATATTCAGGAAGCCTTTACCTTTCTTACCTTTTTGTGGTCACCAAGTGAGTACTCATGTAGTTCATCTGTTAGTCTTGCTTCTTATTACATTTTCTTTTCTTGATCATACCTTTTCTTACTTACATTGTTTATGCTGCTTCTTGTGTAATGGTGTCATTGAATTTATGCTACTTGCTTTGAAAATGATTAAACAAATTGTGTTATATGAACCTAATGGATCATTATTAGTGCACCACAAAAGATTTCAGAGAAGCAGTTTACAGTGAGTAGAGCCAAGAAAACAATATATGCAATGACTAAAGCAACATAAATGTAAGAAAAAATAAAATGAAGCTGACAACTGAGTCATCATAATGACCAAGAACAAAATATTAGAGAAAAGTACCTTTCTACAATCATTGCAGAGGGTAGGGACTCTGGGCATGGAATATCACGTACTGTCAAATACATTTGGTGCATTGATTGGTTTTACTGAAATGATTTTCCTTTCTTCTTTCATTTTAAATATTTCTGATAAGAGATAGTTTGTTGCATACAGATGACAGAGGATATATTAGAAATGAAAATAATGCAACAAAGAGCAGTGATAAAATACTAATAAAAATTAAGAAAAAGACCTAATATGTGGCAGTCTGCTCAAACCCTACTAGGCATCTTCTATTTCCCTTCTGTTTACTTGTTATGTTGATGCTTTGGCAATGGTGGTGTTACATAATTTGCAAACCTTACTCATTGTTCAGATGACATTTATGATTAAACATAGGCTTTTGTGATGGGTTGCAGCTGAGATTCATTGAAGCCCAAATTCAACTCTAATCAAATTCCCTCTTCCTCTTAATCAATTCTACACTCAACTCATTGTTCATCCATCTGTAGTACTTATCTCAGATTTCATAGGTACTTATAGATTAATTCAATGAACTGTCATCTATCTGCATGTAACAGGCTAGACAATAGGTATCTAAAAATCCATTTCAATTTTTCCTGTATTGCTGATATCTTTTGAGTAATCATAGATTGAAATGAGGACTGTAATGTTTAAAGGGTGCATGTAGCCATCACAAACTCATGCTAAAACAAGAGCCTCCCCAAGATCTATCCATTTTTAGAGAATTCTTATTTTTTGGACCCTTTGCAGGATTGCCTCTATGGCAGTAATGTATTTTATGTCATATTTGATGTTAATCAGGGCGTCTGTTGAAAAATTATTTCAATGTAAGTTGTTGGGAGAATGCTTTTGCAATCTCCTATGTGGAAGAAGCTGGGGTACCTACTTCCTGAAAAGCATAATGATGAATAATGGAAGTTTTATTGGCAGCATATGCAGACATTTGGCAACTGGTTCTATTTTGCTAAACACCTGTTGGAAACACAGACTGTTGATTGGTTGTGTAGCTAGAATAAAGGTGTATTCAAATGTATTTGTCAACCAGAGCCTGGTCATTGGCTGGTACTTTTTCTAATCATCTACAATTCAGAGAAGAAAGACAATGCTGAAAGGGGAGAGAACTCAGTTCTTCCCATTCTAAGGACAATATGTGGCCTTTGAATATAAGCCTCAATTCTTGGCTTTCACATTGATTCTTTCCTATGTTAAGTGAAGGAAATTATAGAATCTTGTGAATGAGCCATTAGAGTCCAGGAGCTGGAGTCCACGATAGGATTTGCTGAGAGCCCAATGCTTAGGAATGAAGTATGGAATGACTATAGTCCATCAGGAAATACATGTAGATTCACCCATCTATCAACCATGCTACACTTTGAATTGAAATGGGTGAAATAAATTTTACATAGAATTAGGGTGAATTTTGAGCCTTCTTCCCAAGTGGTTTAAGAGAGAGTGTACCCTGAGATACTGAGTAGAACTGATTGAATTTTGTCTTTGCTATACCTTCAGAACAAAAATAAATAAGTAAGTAAGTAAATAGATAGGTAGATAGATAGATAGATAGATAGATAGATAGATAGATAGATAGATAAATGGAAATGGCAAAAAGTTTCTTGATTTTAAGTGGTTAACTGTACATATAAGGACATATATTGAATTGACAGCTCAAACTGATAGCACTAGAGGACACTACAATGGAATGCACCCCCTTCTCACCTCCGTCTTTTAAAATTTCTAGTTTTTTAATTCCCTAGTTGCTAGAGTTCCTCCCTAAGCCTCTCCATATTAACTTATATTTATTTTTTCTAAACTTTATCTATATAGATTGACAACCTAATAAAATATAAGCTTCTTGAGGTTAGGAAATAGCATAGTGACACTGATAGTCTTTAATAAATTCTTGATTTTTTTATTTATATATCATGTTGCTTCTATACTTTAGTCAGTGTGACTGATACATATGAAATCTCAGCCCAGCTCTTTGGATCAATTTTGGTTACTACTGCTCAATGAAAATATACTCTCTATCATGAAACTACATTATTCGAAGTTGAAAGAAACTTCAGTGAGTAAAAACTGTCAGTAGTAAAACCCAGAGTTGGAACTGAGACCTAAACTAACTGAACATTTCTACCTAAAGTCCTTTAGTTTGTATTTATGAGTATTCTTTTTCACTGACTTCATCAAAATTGATCATTAGTTCTACAGTTATGTAATTCTCTACAGATAGTGCTGATTATACTATCTTTTGGGATTCCTTTTATATTACTTATAATTAAAAAAACATTTTGAACTGCTAACAGCAATTCATCACTATTATCAATAATAAGTTTGTACAATCCATTTACATATGCATTTTTGATCATGTGGCCCACCACTAAAGAAAATTGGAATACTACCATTGGGATTCAGAAGATTTCAAATCATTTTACAAGTGAAAAAACTAAGACCTGTTCAGATTAAGGGACTCGCCCACAGAAAAATTGGTATGAAGTATCAAGACCAGTTTTTGAACCTAAAATTCAACTTGATAATTTACTCTTAATTAACATTTCTTTAGTTTTTGTAAACATTATGTTCTCTGGAGAAAAGACAACATTCAACTTAAAAAATCAATGTGTAAAATTATAGAGGTATTTGACCTGGAAATGGAAACTTGGGATTCAACTCCCAACATACTGTCTCCATACTTTACCACTGGAAAGTCATTTAATCTTTCTGACATTTCATTTTTTCATCTGAAAAATGGGAGTGGGGCAGCTATGTGGTACAGTGAATAAAGGATCAAGTTTTGAGTTCAAATATGACCTCCAATACTTGGTAATTGTGTGACTCTGCCTGTATAAGTAACTTAACCCTAATTGCCAGTTTCCTCATCTGTGAAGGGTACTGGAAAAGAATGGCAAGCCAATCCAGAATTTTTACTAAGAAAACCCCAAATGAGGTCATGAAGAATCAGATGCTACTAATACTAATAGTACTAATACTTTAAGAACTATACTATAGGACTGCCAAGAGACTATAATGAATATTTGCTGACTTTAACAAGGTAGAGATAGGATAATTACTGCAATGCAATGTTTTTGTTTCCTATTTTAGATTTAACCTCCTATGGCTTCCCTTTTTTCTTTCTCTTTAAACTTTCTCTTCACACATAAATATCTCAATGGATCTCTTCAATGCTCTTTTGGGAGGTTTGCAAAGCAGTTAGTGTAATGGAGCTGAGACAAGGAGAGACATAATTCTATTTGTAAAATTTTCTTAATTTTTAATTAAAATTTGAATATTTTCTTGTTGCTTTCAACATGATTGTATATATATGAACTGAAAATCATTTCCCAAACAATTCTTCTGGGTTATTTCTTTTAATAGTAACTATTGTCATTACTATTATTAGAACTAAAAGGGAAAAATATGAACATTGCAAATATCTTTCAAGGCCATTTGAAATATCTGTTGTCAAAAGATTCGATTTCTATTCAGAAGTCAAATTTTGATAGGGTCTCACATCTGAGAAATGATTATTTCTGCCACTTATAAAAAAGTTGCAAAATCTTTTATAAATTCATTTTATTCAAATCAAAGTCAAAAGGGGAGTCATTTAAGCAAAACTGATTTTTTACCTGAGTCCACCTATATAAAATTATTTGAGGGGCATGAAGAAAATTCTCCCCTTCCCTCTAAATATCTCTTTTTCTAGCTATTTCAGGTGAAATTTTAAAGAATGATTTCTAAAGATTATTCTTAAAAACTTATTTGCTCTCAACAAAATACAAATATTCTTGGCAGATACCATAGTTGAGGGCTTCAGAAGAGGAGAGATACTGACTGCCCCCCGTTCTTATACCCTCTGCTTCTAAATGTCACCTCTCTGTCCATGATTCCTGGAGCCAAGAGACAATCCATGAATATCTTGATCTATTTTCTAGATTCTCTGGATTCCAGATTCCTGGTAGCACTTCTCCTACTCATTTTTGCATTCTTCTTTTCTCTTCCCCATATTCAGTTTACTGTTTTTGTTTCTTAAACAGAGATGTACTACACAATGATATTTAGGAAACATATAAGATGAAAGGACTTGTGAGGGAAATATATTAACAGATGAAAGGGATCAGGTGTGCAAATTGTGAAATGTTTATGGTTTGATCAAGGTCCTAAGCACCAGTTTCAGAAAACCAGAATTTACTCTTTCTCAGTTTTCTCTTTTCTCCTGAAGTATGTTTGATCTGGAGTTAGGAAGTTCCTAAATGCAGCTCCCATTTCTCCCCCCTTTAATGTACTTTTATTTCTAAGATCAGTTCAATTTTAATAGCAGAATTATAGACTTTAGAGATATTGTCTGACCCTACCCCTTTATTTTTCAGGTAAGGACAAAGATGAGGTGTGGGGTGCCTAAAATCACACAGGGAGTAAATAATGGGATTGGATTATGACTCCAGGTCCTTTGGTTCCAAATCTATTGTTTTGTTTCTTTTTTTCTTTCCAATATTGTCTAACTCTTTCTGTGTATTCTGCTGGCAAGGCTATAGTGTTTCAACCCTCTGGAATTTCCCAATCCCTAACTGTGACTAGGGGAATTTGGGACCTGAGGCAGATATTATTCTCTTTAAGTCCCTCTACCTATTTCTTATCCTACTATACCCAACTAGAACATGAGGAAATACTTTCCAGTTCTACTCTTGAATCTCAGGTAAGACAGGTTCTTTCCTAAATCAACTGTCCAGCTGCGTTAACATTCTGCTTTCTAATCTGTAGCCTTTCATTCATCTTTTGGACATTCCCATGCCCTTTCCCCTAGAGGTTTACATTACCTTATTTACAGTTATCTTCTATTTCTGCCTGATGCACCCGAAGCAAATTCTACTAACTGATTTTTATCCAATTTTAGTTTTGTGTTTGGTGAAATTGTTTCTGCCACATATACCCTATGGGACTCTCTGAATATAAGCTTACTATCTGGTTCCTGTATGACTTCTTCCTCCCAGGATGATTTTCCCTCAATCCTGGGTCATTTTCTCCGAGGTAGTAGCTTCCTGTATAGGAAGATGGAACAGGTAAGATAAGAGTCTTGACCTCAGGGTACATTCTCATTGGCAGTGATGACACAGATTAACATCAGCATGATCTTTACTGTGACATAATAAAGTTAATCAAATTTTGTATGTTGTTCAATTCAAAGTTAGAAGAAACTTTGTCAGTCATCTAGTCCAACTAAAAGGAAATTCTCTGTAAAATATAATTAATAATTGGTCACACAGAATCTGCTTGAAGGTCTGCAATGATATGGAACTCATTGCCTTCCAAGACACTACATTCTATTTCGACATAGTGTTAATTGTTAGGAAGTTATTCCTTACATTAAGCCAAAATTTATCTTGGCAAAGAAGCTCCTGTTTTTCCAAGTGTTGCTTTGGTGAACTAACCAGACTGAGTTAATTTTTTTTCCAGGCATTGACCCTTTAAATAGATTAAGATCGCTTCAAATACTATTCTCTTTTTTCCTCCAGGTTACTCCCAATTTTTCTGCAGTTTCCCAGTTACTTCAACCAATCTCTGTATGACACAAACCAATGGACTTTCACCATTCTGCTTGTGCTTGTCCCAATGTTCTTCAAGTTACCAATATCCTTCCTAAGATGTGTTTGTATAGGAACACAATATGCTAGAAGTGATCTCACCACAACAGAATATAATGGAACCTATTTATTCTTGAAAGTTATACTTCTAATAGTGTAAGATTTTAGTTTTTTCTTTGGCTACCATATACTATTGATTTTTCTTGAGTTTGATACACCATAATAAAATAACTAGATTTTACAAATAGTTTTCTAGTTACATATTTCCTCTCCACTGTTATATGAATTTATTAATATTTCTGACCTTAGTGTCTTTGCAATTAATTTGCAAGTAATAATCCTTATTAAATTATATCTTACAAGGAATAGTTTGCCTGTCAGATCTATGGAAAGGGAAGCAGTTCATGACCAAGGAAGAGATGGAGAACATCATTAAAAACAAACTAGACAATTTTGATTACACTAAATTAAAAAAAAAAACTTTTGCACAGATGAAACCACTGTAATCAAGATCAAAAGAAAGGCAGTAAATTGGGAAACAATTTTACAACTAGCATTTATAACAAAGGAATCATTTCTAAAATATACACAGAACTGAGTCAAATTAAAAAAAAAACAAGCCATTCCCCAATTGACAAATGGTCAAACGATATGCAAAGGAAATTTACAGATGAGGAAATCAAAGTGATCCTTAGTCATATGAAAAATTGCTCTAATAAGTAGTGATACTTATTAGAGAAATGCAAATAAAAGCATCTCTGTGGTACTATCTTACACCTCTCAGACTGGCCAATATGACTAGAAAGGACAATGATCAATGCTGGAAGGAATGTGGGAAATCTGGGACACTAATACATTGTTGGTGGAGCTGCAAATTCATCCAACCTTCCTGGAGAGCAATTTGGAATTATGCCCAAAAGGCATAATTGGGGAATGGCTTAGCAAACTGTGGTATATGTATGGGATGCAGCACTATTGTTCTATTAGAAACCAGGAGGGATGAGAATTCAGGGACACCTGGAAGAATTTGCATGAACTGATGCTGAGTGAGATGAGCAGAAACAGGAGAACATTGTGCACCCTAACAGCAACAAGGGGGGTGATGGTCAACCTTAATGGACTTGCTCATTCCATCAATGAAAAAATCAAGCACAATTTTAGGGTATCTGTGATGGAGAATACCATCTGTATGCAGCGAAAGAGTTGTGGAGTTTGAACAAAGACCAAAAGACTACTACCTTTAATCTAAAAAAAAAACCACATTATCTTATGTAGTTTTGCTGTCTCTTATACTTTACTTTTCTTCCTTAAGGATGTGATTCCTCTCTCATCACATTTAACTTAGATCAATGTATATCATGGAAACAATGTAAAGACTAATAGGCTGCCTTCTGTGGGGGAGGGGGAAGGAAGCAAGATTAGGGGAAAAATGTAAAATTCAAAAGAAATAAAATATTTCTTTTATAAACAAAAAAAATTCTATCTTATACTATTCATCCTAGGGCACTTCCTGGTCAAGTTCTTTTTCAAATTCTGACTGTCATTCAGTGTGATATGGACTCATCTGCAATATTGCAAATTTGGTATATGCATATAGATACAAATATGTATCTACATGCATACACATATCACATGCATATATACATACATATGTTTGTGCATTCATGCATGCGTGCATTTCTTTCTTTCTCTGCTGGTCTGTCAGCTTGAATGAACCTGGTTCATTCAAACTCAAAAATGTGACAAAATGAAATTCTCAGAGATCCTAAAATATTTAGCAAAAGGAGAGTTCCTTAACAATAATAAGGAAAGGATATTCAAAAAGAATATAGCAACAATTCAATTGACTGTAGCTCCCTTGAATCTGTATTTGCTACATAGGTACAGCAAGGCATGTCAAGCCTAAGGAACCTCTGACTTAGGCAACCAAGAAGCTTTATCAATGGTTCAAGTCTTGTTTCTTAGATAATCAAGATGCAAAGACAGTTTCATTAGTTTGTAAGGAAAAAGCAATCTTTTGTACCTAGAGTAGATGTTACTCCTATAACATCCTGCCTCTGTAGGAAGTGGCTAAAGGTCTTCTGGGGACCTTTTACTACTTAGTTGGCATTAGAGGTATTAATGTACAATAATAACCTTGAAAAAATGGAAAGTCTGGCATAGGTGTCCCCAGAGGAACAACTTAGTGAAGGTAGAAAGATAAGAAGCAAAGCACTTTCCAAAAATTTTGCCCTTTGGCACCCTAAACTTTCTCTGGGAAGGATATATTTATTGAGCACTGGGTACTATATTGGCAACCAGGCAGAGGGATCTCATCAGTTCTGGATTTGAGTTAGCAAGGGATTCTGGCTGCCCTGATTCATGTCTCAATATACCTTCCATTGCCCACTTTGACTGGACTTAGTACTGATATTGTCCCTCTTCCAGGTTCTAATCACAACCATGTAAACATCTTGTGTCTCCTTTGCTGATATCTGCCAGCAGGTCGAGTAGTCACAGGCTGGTCTACCACATTGATTACAAGAATGATCATATAGAATGACTTGGGAAGCTCACAAAGAGAGATTGATAGATACAAACATGGAGGAAGGAAGGGAGGGGGAAAAGAGAAAAAGAGGGAGAGAAATAGAGATAGACATGGGGAGATGGGAAGAAAGGAGAGAGAATGAATTGACAACCTTTCAGGCCACTACTCTCTAAGATTACAAATTTCAAATGAGTGACAGTTCTATATTTGTTAAAGGAGCTTCCAAATGAGAATTTCAATGGAAATGAAATCACAATCCAGACCAAAAAGAGCAGGAAGATGGGGGAAATGCTTATAGAAACATATATGTCCACATGAATATAATACCAAGCATGGCATATTAGTCCAAAACAGACCTTATTTCAATCCCATTGTTTTATAAGACAAAGATAATAAAAATATAAAATTTGTTGACCTTTGTCATATTACAGAATGCAAAATGATCCAGCAATTTGTAGCCCTGTATTTTAGTCCTAGCTCTGTTAATCATTCTGTATATAATTTTGAATAAGTACCTTTGGACTTAATCCCCTTTCTGGGTCTTAGTTGTTTTTTTCTTTACAAAACAGGAATACAGATATCTGCTTTATCTATTTTAAATAAGGTAATAAATGTGAAAGACCTTTGGAAAGCCAGAGCTATAGGGAACATATTTTCATTTTCATTCCATTTGCCTATTCCTCAAATCCAGAGCTAATTCATTTGCTAATACTATATAAACCATAATACAATACAATACCAAGAATGTCTTTCAAAGCAGATGAATTCATCCTTTCTTTTCAATCTTTCTTCTTTGCCATTTCAGTCTTTAGAATTTGTTTTAGTTGAAATCTAGGAGGCTTCAAGAGGACATTCCATAATCGGAGAGACTCTGAAGGACTTACCTGGGATGATAGAAAATCCTTCAGCCAAACAATTCAGTTATTCAGGAGAGTTCAGGTTGTCTTAATATTTCAATGTCCTTAAGGAAAGGACTCCTTTCCAAGACTTGAGACTCTCTTCAGGGAAGCAAAGAAGTAAGACAGGTGAGGATGTGAACCTATAGAGGCAGAGAAAAACTACATTATGCCTACAAGGCAGGAGTAGTTTTGAACAAACATCAGGAAGAGCCAGAAGTTGTTGAGAATGAAGTCCAGTTAACAACTCCTTTCCTCTCCCTCTTTTTTCACTCCAGAGTAGAGCATTAGTTGTTACCATCTACAGTTAAAATGCCATTCCCTTTCTTTATAACACCACCTCAAGACCAACTTGGAAGGTAGCATATAAAGAAAGAAAGAGGTAGCTGCATATTTGAGCACTATTATATAGTCTTCTTTATCATGTTTGAATACTTATCTCTATGGCTTGATACTATTAAAAATGAAATAGCCATTAACCCACAAATTCACAATTCAAGATTGAAAGAGGGGAAAGCTAGAACTTTGAAGAAGAAATGTTATTGGTTTAACTTTGGAGTAGAAGGGGGAAAATTAGAGAGAACATTTCTAAATGTTTTATCATTTCCAGAGTTTGACACCACTAGAATATTTTAACAGGGAGATAAAAGATAGAGTTGGAGAGAGAGAGTAGGGAAAAGGGAAGCCAGAAGAGGAAAGGTAAAGAGGTACAAGGAGGGAAAGAGAGTAAAGGTCAGAGGGAGAGGAAGGAGGAGAAGAAGAGGGAGAGGAGAAAAACTTGTATCAGAGAAGTGAGAGTTGATGCTGAAAAGTACTACTCAGACCCTGCATCACATACTCACCACAATTAGCTCCAATTTCTTCATGATCAAATAAAGGTAATGAGGGGAAAGTATTTTACAAACCATAAAATACTTCAGAAATGTTAGCTATTATTTTCACCATTCTGATTAGATCAAGACTTAACCATACAGTTTTTTTGGAACCTCAAAAGGTAGCTTGATTATATTCTTTTGCTTTGTAAACTTTGAAAAGACAAAGGCATTTTTAAAACTTATTTCACTCACCCCACACCTATCACCAAGTCTTACTACACAGGAACATTACATGACATGTAACTATTGTCTCACTTTTTTTTCTACCTCCCACAGGTAGCCTTCAGTGTGGCAGTTTTGTTTCATTTCTTGCTTCTATTTGTTTGACTTTCTTATTTACCACAACTGTTTGGTAACCTTAAAAATGTGTTCAATGTGAAAAGTTCTAATATGATTTAATTTACCTAATGATGAATATATTTTCCCTTCATCAAGCCACATTGACTTAAATCCCAGAAAGTGCATTTTTATTCAAGTTGCTACTAATTTCAAGCCCCCCTGGTAATCTGCCAAGGATAATGACATGCACCACATTTGATCAATATTTGGCTATAAAACAACTTGTTCAGCCCCTTGCTGAGAGCAAAGGAACTTATTAAACAGATTACAACACATTTACTGTATGTCGAGGACCAAACCATACTGCGATCAGAGAGGGTGATAATATTATGATTCATCTTCATCTTTCCAAAACAAAGAACTGAACGTTCTTATTTACTCATGTATATTTTTTTTGCATCCTAACACCTTGTCTCAAGCTGAGAATTGTCTTAGATAAATAGATCCTATGTGTCTTCCTTTCCATATGAAATTAATATTAATACCTAGACATTAATTTGCAGGCTGTCCTGTTCTGGGTCTTTGGGTAAGGAGTTATGCTGTTTACTTCATAAGCATTTGGAACCAGAAATCCATTGCTTATTTGAAAATGAAATGAAGCCAGTTTTGTCAGCCATTGAATCAAAGAGGCTACTTCTCTGATCTCAGACTTTAGATCAATTATGTTTACATAGTCAGGCAGTTCCAATGAATGATGAACATTTAGAAAAGGAAAATTATTTGTTCCTGTCTAGTTGTGATCTTTACTAGATTATAAATCCTATGAGGACAGAAATCATGACTTAATTAAATTATATGTTGTCCTTGTCCGGTGCCCATTATAATCATCTGCAATAGGAGAAGCTTAATAATAGATTATTGAAATCAAAAGCCTAACCTTTTCCAGTAGAATCCTACTTTTGCCCTTCCCTATTGTCTATACTCTTTTTAAAGCAGAGGGACATGGTATAATTCAATTCAATAAGCATTTATTGGGTGGCTTTCATGTTTATAGCCTAGCAATAGATAATGAATGTTATAGAAAAATGAACATGGCATAGGTCTTTCCCTGATGTTACTTATAAATCAAGAAGTGGAATGGGAAAGAGACATAAAAAACTTTCCTTCCAAATTCCAATTTCTCTAATTCATGTTGAGCTAACACAATGCATAAGACATACTCAGGATCCTGCTACTACCTTTCCCATTCTCTCATTCACTATTCATTCCAGATTTACTACAGTCCAGTCTCTTACTTTCCTTGACTGTCTCTTCCCAGTTTGTTTCTTTGTTCTTCTTTGCCATTTTAGTTTTTAGAATTTGTTTTAGTTGAAACCTAGGAGGCTTCAAGAGGACATTCCATCATCAGAGAGACTCTGAAGGACTTACCTGGGATTATAGAAAATCCTTCAGCCAAACAATTCAGTTATTTAGGAGAGTTCAGGTTGTCTTAATATTTCAATGTCCTTAAGGAAAGGACTCATTTCCAAGACTTGAGATAGATGGATAGAACACTAAACCATCATCTAACTATTCTTCAATTCTCCTATTATTCACAGGGACTAAAGCTTGGCTTTTCTGCTGACAATTCAAAGTCCTCCTCATCTTCCACAGAGGTCTAAGCCTTTTCTAACTCTGGCTGCCACGAGTCAACCCCAATCTCACAAGGTCTTAGAGTAAGCATGCTCATGCTTCCCAGTGCCACCTCCACATTTTTGCAGTGCTTCTAGTTCTGGACAAGTGCTTCTCTTTTTAAATATGTGCCATCCAATTAGGTTCGCTTCTCTCAGTTCTCCCCATTGTATTTCCTTTACAGATTTATTGTAAAAGCCATCATCCCTTTAAATTTCTCCTTTGCCTTTTTTCTCCCATTGTCATACTCCCATACTTCAACAGGCACACAGGCTGCTGAAGTTCTAGGGAGAAAATCCAGTTATTCCAGTCTAGTTTTAGTACTGGTACTTGAGAATGCTCCTTCCTAGAAACCAAGGGGAAGGAATCGCAGAGAGTTTCAGATATTTCTCCAGGATCACATAACAGCTAGATGGATAGAACACTAAACCTTGAGGAAGGAAGACTTCTCTTTCTGAGTTCCAATTTGGCCTCAGATTTGGGCAAGTCACTTAAACCAGTTTACCTCAGTTTCCTCATTTGTAAGATGAATTGGAGAAGGAAATGGCAAACCACTCCAGTATCATTGCCAAGAAGGCCTCAAATGGTGCTATTAAAAATCAAACATGACTGAACAACAGCAGCAACAACACCAACGAGACATAATCCAGTAAGCAGTCTTCAGTGATCTGAGAAGTATCCTTTGGCAGAAGCAATACTAGAATTGAAGATGTGGGTTCATGCCCTACCTTTACTAGTTAATAATCACTTATATTTGGGCAATTCATTTAAACCTTACTGAACTTCAGTTTCTTCCTTTTTAAAATTGAAATGACATTCTTTTTCCTTACCAAGCCCAAAGAGGTTCTATGAGAAAAGAATCTTGCAAATGCTTAGCTCTATAGAGATCTGAGTCATTTTCATATTATATAAAGTCTAGTTAATGAGAAGAAGGGCACATTGTTATTTCTGAATAATGATGACAAGTCAATTTTTAGTGCCATTCTCTGGATCGTGGATTAATCATGTCATTCATTTACTCTATTCTCCTACACTGGCTGCCCTGTGGCCATGTTCTTTTTCATTAGTCACTCCATAAGAGGTCTAGTAAAGGCAAAAGTAGGAAAACTCTAAACTCAATTTGTTTCCCAGCTTTCATGTACAATAGAAAAGATGGAAACCACTGGGCACTGTGAATTTCTGTAGGTGTCAGAATAAATCTGAAGTTGCCTTTCAGAAGTTGATTTACTCTCTTTCCATATGAGCTAATCCTAATTCCCTCCATCTTCAGGTGTAAGATCAGCCTGTTCTGGAGATTCATTCCTACACTATCTACTTTGCATCATGATACCCTCAGATTTCTTTCCTCCATTTTCTCCTTTCATCCTTTGTTATTTTTTTAAGTTTTATTGGAAAGATTTTTTAGCAACATAAACATTTATTTCCTAATATCTTTGCCATACAACTTTATCTTGTCACAAAGAAGTTAGGCAAAAGTCAAATGATACCTCCAACTGTGTATTTAGCCTACATATAGTTTTTATTCAATCATCTCTTTACTGAGAAGAGTAATAGCCTTAGCTTTCATGCACAGACCAGATAGGTCACTGTCGTGAACTTGAATCCTGATTCTTTGTGACAGTAAAGGCTGATAATGATGTAGCAATTCAGTATAGTCCCTGGCTTTGTTGCTCCTGCCTAAGGTCTTAGACTTGAGGCCATAAGCTAAGGAATACAGCTTCCTCTTTTTGTCTGAACAACAGTTACTTTCTAGTGTATGATAAAATCCACTTCTATAAGGGCATATAAAACCACAAACTAGATTAGATAGTCAATAGTAAGTCCTTAGACTGTGTATGTGATCTAAGCATGCTATGTGGATAATTGTGATATGAAAGGATTTATCTGAGAGAAGTTTTGATCAATGTGATAAGTTTACAGGGCAGAAAGCTTTTCTTTGGACTTTTATCTGATCAGTTTTGCATGGATTTATTAACTTGAGTGATATGGATCAATTGTCTATGAATTAATTAGCTCAGACTATTGTTGGTTAGCAGTGCCCCTTTATGCTAGTCAAGTAAAAGAGGTCATTTGCAGTATTAACCTTTTATGCCCCCGATCCTTTTCTTTTTAAGAAAATCAGAATAGAGAATAGTTGACTAAAAATGAATGTCAACCTGGATTAGCAGGGAATGGGGTGAAGAGAAGTGGGTAAAATTATTGTTTCCCTGAGTGATTGAACCAAAGGTAGGTAGGCAACTTTTCCCTATATTTGTGGAACCCTAAACATAAGCAATATTTATGTTATTAAAATTACAAGTGAGAACTCAAGATTCAGGCAAAACATACCAAAAAGTTATGTGCAGGCCCAGCAATTGGAGGACTAAGTCACTGATGATATAGAGGATGCTTTCTATTACTATTGTTTAGCATACAATAGATCCTTAGTAAATGCATGTAGATATTATATTAGCTTCAGAACTGCCTTTGATACTGACCCTTAGATTTTGGACATTAATCTCAAACAAACTGAGATTAGTAAAGTGAGTTCTTGCAGTCATGTTTCAAGTAGGATCAGAAGATCCAGAATTATCTATCTGTTCAAATAAAAGATAAAGATGATCTACTAATTAAATTTATAGATGATAGAAAATTGAGAGGCATAGATAACATGCTGAATGATGGAATTAGGATTCAAAAGATCCTGATAGGGTGAAATGATAAAAATGATATTTAAAAGGGACAAATATAAAGTTGGACATTGTGGTTAAAGCCATCAACCCCACAAACATGACATTTGTCCTTAGGTTCTGATTGAGGACATTGCATCCTAGTCAGATAATCACCTAAAATGTATTAAGTATCTATAAGGTGCCAGATGGTATGTTAAACACTTTGTATACAAACAAAGGCAAAAAAAATAGTCTCTACACTTAATGAGCTCACAGACTGATTAGGGAGGCAAGAAGCCAACAATGACATACTAGCAAGATATAAAAAGGATATCTTGGAGAGGATCTCAGAAGGAAAGCACCAAGATCAAGCAAGCCTAGGAAAGGCTTCTTGTAGAATTTGGGGGCTTTAATTGAAGCTTAAAGTAAGTCAGGGAAGCTTGGAGGCAGGGATGATGAGGGAGAGCATTCCAAATAAATGCCAACCCTTCTAAAGACTTGAAGTAGAGAGATGGAAAGTTATGTTTGAAAACCAGCAATGAGAACAGTATCACTCTATTGTTGAGTGTATTGACTGAAGTAGGAATTTCTAAAGGACTTTGGAAGCCAAATAGGATTTTATATTTCATCATGAAGGTATTAGGGAGTCACCAGAGTTTATTGAATGGGGAATGGAAGTGATATTACCAGACCTGCATTTTAAGAAGAAGTAGAGAGAAACTTGGGATAAGATAAAGAAATCAACCAAGAAGATTTTCCTAAAGACCAAGCATGAGGGGATGAAAGACTATTATCCTAAAAAGTAGCAATTAATCTGACAAGTATTTGGGAGTCTTAGTGGACTGCTGGCTCAATCTGAATCAGCAATATGATGTGATAACCAAAAAAGTTGATATAATTAATAGAATCATATTGCCCAGAACATTGGTCCCCCGTATTCTGTTATGATCAATACTTAACCCAGCTTGGGGTACTGCTGGTTAGAAAGGACCAAGAGTTCATCCCCAAAGGGGCAATTTAATATTATTCTCTTTTACTATTCTATTCTGCATTGTCAAGACTAGGATAAGTTGAAAGGACTAGAAATAGTTAACCATGCCTAAGGAACTTAATATTATATATTATCCTACAGTAGATTTAAAGAAATGGAAATGGCTAGCCAGGAACAGGTGACAACCGCCATGCTGATAAGGTATTGCCTGAGAAGACTAAGGTAGATTATGATGGTTATCTTCAGAGGAACAAATGGAAGAGAGATTAGATTTGATTTGCTTGGCTTCCAGCCATCTAAATGTGAAGTAATAGATGGAAGTTGCTTGATTGTAGATTTTAGTTCTAAGTCAGGGAAAGCATCCTAATCATTAGAATGAACCAAGAGTGAAATGAGCTACCATGAATGGTAGTAAGTTTCCTTTTAGTAGATCTGTTAAATGACCACTTGTAGAACAATTCCACAGGAGGAAATAATGCTTCAGGGACATAGAATATTGCATGCTTTTTATGCTCTTTTATGACTTTGAGAGTCTGTATATTTACTGTAAAATGCCCAGGTGGCCTATTATCATTTCTGAGAGAGAGAGAGAGAGAGAGTACTGTTTTCTTTTAAAAGAAAAGAGTCGGGGGGGCAGCTAGGTGGCATAGTGGATAAAGCACCAGCCTTGGAGTCAGGAGTACCTGGGTTCAAATCCCGTCTCAGACACTTAATAATTACTTAGCTGTGTGGCCTTGGGTAAGCCACTTAACCCCATTTGCCTTGCAAAAACCTAAAAAAAAAAGAGTCAATACAAACAATACAAAGTAGTCAATACAAACAGCAATATAGTAGCTCTTCAAGAGACATTTATATATATATATGTATATATATATACATACATACATACATGTTTCTGTGTGTGTACACACAAGTATATTTCTACATAGATTTACATAAAAATGTGCCTATAAATGTACACATGTGCATGTATACATATGTCTAATTACAGTATATTCTTTGTATATTCAAGTAGACAGATAAGTGATGTTTAGCTTTTTCCTTTCTTTTCCAATGGATGTAAGATCTTTTGTCTTCTTGAACAACTTACAGTGATCTGCCAAGTCAATAAACCTTTCCTGACAAGTTCCCCCAAGGGTCCTGCTTTGGGTATTGAGAAGAGCATGTTAACCAAAGGAAGTGGCTGCCTTGTCAGCCTAGAATACCTCAAGTTAAAAAAAAAAAAACAAATAAACTAAAAACATGGATCAGTTTGTCTTTAATTAAAATCAGAAGATTAGGCTGCTTGACTCTGGCAAGGGTTTTCCAACTAAAAATTTGCCTTTCATTGATTGTCTCATGGCAGGTCTGTTAAACTGCTGCCAGGGCACCCTGAGTGGAGGAAAGGTTTTCAAAACCAAAAAAAAAAAAGAATTAATGACCATAGGGACCATAAAAGACCAATAGGTCTTTACAGTTCACTAAATAATGGAACCTTGAGAATCATTACTGAATTGGACTTCTTGTTGTTTAGTTGTTTCAGTTGTGTCAGATTCTTTGTGACCGCATTTGGAGTTTTCTTAGCAAAGATATTGGAGAGGTCTGACATTTCCTTTTTCATTTTACAGATGAGGAAAGTGAGGCAAACAAGGCTAAATCATTCATTAGTAAGTCTCTGAGGGCATATTTGAACTTAGAAAGTAATCTTCCTGATTCCAACTCCAGCAAGCGCTCCCCATTAATTGGGCAGCTATCAGCCAAAGATCAGGAACATCAGATTGACTGTTGGTCCTGGTCCCTAAATGTCCCACAATGGTCATGGAATCCATTTCTTTTGCTCTTAATCCCAAATTTAGCTTTGACTATCAAGAATAATCTCCCTGTAAGAAGCTAGGTAGTGTAGGAAGCAGTGTTAAATTTAGATTCAGAAAGACTTAAGCTCAAATCAGATACTTTTTAATTTTGTGACTCCAGGCAAGACACTTTATCTCTCTTAACCTCAATTTGTTCATCTGCAAAGTGGAGATAATGACAGTATCTACCTTACAGATTTATTTTATTGATCCAATGAATATTTAAAGTGCTTTGCAAACCTTAAAATACCATATAAATACTATCATTAGATCTTTTTTCCTATTCACCTTTCCTTCCTAAAAGACAAGATATAGTATGTTGCACACAAGTCTTTATATTTTTATTACTAACACAAGGGTATGCTTCTGTTTTATGTACCATGGGGAAATGAGCTTCATTCTGTGAAGAATAAGGCACAAATGGTCATTCAGGAATTGAAATGACCAGAGGGAAGGAGGAGAGGGAAGAAGAGAGGGGAAGGGAAAGGAGAAGAGGGGAGAGGAGGAGGGGAAGGGAGGAGGGGGAAGGGGAGTGGAGGGGAAGAGTGGGGAAGGGAGGAGAAGGAGGCAGTGGAGAGGGGAGGAAGAGGAAAAAAACAAGCATTTATTAAGGGCTTACGATTTGATCAGACATTGTGCTAAAATACAAATATTTGCAAAAATAAAAAAGTTCCTGCCCTTAAGGCACACATAGTCTAAGGGAAGACAAACACAAAAGGGAGTTAAGAAATGATGGTGGGAAGAGCCAGAGCTGGGGAAGTTGCCAAATGTTAGATCACAGAATTGGAATTACAATAGCATGCAATATAGGCCAAATTGAATAAGAATTAGCAATAAGAATAAATATGACTGACATTCAAAAAATCAATAGTGCAAGGATTGGATTAAGAAAGTTTAAGTAGATCACAATTTGTATGAGAAAGATCTGGATGTTTTAATGATCCCCAAGTTCAGTGTGAGCCAAAAGAATGACATGATAGTCAAAAATAGCTAACTGGAATTCAGGTCATTTTAATATTGTCAAGAAAGAAGAAGACAATAATTCTGCTTCACTCTTTCTTGGTCAGATTACATTTGGAAGGATTTTATTCTGTTTTGGTAATATATATATAAGGAAGAAAACTGAGAAGCTAGAATATTTCTGCAGTATGTATTCAGGATGGTGGAGGCAACTTGGCATAATGGCATAAAAAGGTTGATTGAAAGAATTGAGGATGTTTGTTCCAAAAATACATAAGGTTTAGGAAGGACATGAGTACTGCCTTCAAATACCTGAAGGGTTAATATATATATATAATCATGTGACTGCACAGAGCAAAATTGGAGCAACAGATAGAGATTATATTTGGGTTCAATATAAGGAAAAATTCTCTAACAAATAAAATGTTTCCAAAATGAGATGGGTTGTCCTAAAATGAAAGATAATAAGTTTACCATTGTTGGAGGTCTTATAGCTCAGGTTGGAGGTCTTCTTTATCAGGGGAATTGTGGAATTGATTTCCATTAAGAAGTGCGTTGGCCTTGATAAAATCTGAAGTCCCTTCCAACTCTGAGAAACTCCAACTCTTGAGATTCCATGCTACAGATTTAAATAAGTGTGCCTATATAGTTTACATAATTGATTTGATCAACAACCTAGTAATCAAGACATACCTGGGAAGGGGTTGAGAATATGGTAAAGAATAAATTTTTCTAAAATCAGTATATTCCACTGGAAAATGTATTAGTGCTTTCCAAAACTCTGATCATCTTCTAAAAGTTTTAAGTCTTCAGATCAAGAATTATCGTACAAGGACTCCTGTCTTTCTATCATTTGGGAAAGGTGTTATGATTTACCTAGATAAACAATATTTCCTTTTCTTTCCTTTTTTGTTTCTTTTAAGGTTTTTTTTTTTGCAAGGAAATGGGGTTAAGTGACTTGTCCAAGGTCAGACAGGTTATTATTAAGTATCTGAAGCCAGCTTTGAATTCAGATCCTTCTGACTCCAGGGCTGGTGCTCTATCCATTGTGCCACCTAGCTGCTCCAATATTTCCTTTTCTTAATTATATAGTTCATTCTTATTTGCCATAAACAACTTTTATAAAGGGAAAAATATTTTCTTTGCCTTCACTGAGGATCTCTCTAATGAAGAATTCTACCTTGAGTGAAAGAATAGCCAAGTTAAAGTGTGATTTTGTTTTTATTTTTTTAATCTATATTTAGGAATGCCTCATAAAAATAAAACCTGTTAATTTGAGACTTGTTTTCTGACCAAAA
Organism: Macrotis lagotis; assembly: GCF_037893015.1. Classification (NCBI taxonomy): domain Eukaryota; kingdom Metazoa; phylum Chordata; class Mammalia; order Peramelemorphia; family Peramelidae; genus Macrotis; species Macrotis lagotis. The sequence goes on from NC_133665.1 coordinate 71,746,272, forward strand.
AATCCAAACTCAGCTTCTTGTTGCTTATCATAAAGTGATATGAAATGTTTACATTGCCCTAGTAATAGGGAAAAAGTAAACCTTACACTAAGGATTTAAACCAAATAGAACTTAGTTGGTTCTTGTGGCTACTATGTTGGTCCATAAATCATTTTTTCATTCTAAAAAATAAGACCTGACATATTCTGCTTTATATTACAATCACTTTTGGACATTTTCCCCCTCTAGCTAGAAATTTTGGAATTGAAAGAGTTAAGTAAAAAAAATCATTTCTCTGATTTTATATGACAGTGACTTTGGTGAGTAATAATTTGCCCCTGTAGCCCTCAAAATCCTTACAAAGGAGTGGAAGCAAGTATTTTTGTATTCTCTCTTCACCATGCTCCTTTTATTCCATTTGGAATTTACTTATTTCCAATAGCATTCCAATAGAATTTCCAATAGTAATGAATTGAAGGGAATATTATACCAATTTTGATTTCATATATATAAAATTTCACAAATATTTATAATTAAGCAACATTAACTAGAGAAATACCTTTGTCTTTTAGGTCATAAAATCATAGGATTTCAAGTATAAAATATTTTTAGAGATAATCTAAACTAATATGCTAATAAATCAGGTAAAGAAACAGAAATCCAAAGAAGGAAAATTATTTACCTGAAATAAATGGAAGAGTCAGTATTTGAATTCTCAGTTTCTAAATCTTATTCTCTTTCTACCATCAAACAGCTGCTTAGTTTCCCTGGGGATAGTCCATCCCAATGAAGGCTATAAAGTGAGACCTAGAACTCCAAGACAATATGCTTTGTATAGAGCCCACTCTACTTTGAAATTTATTGATAGAAATTCTAGAACAAGGAATACCAGAATACAAAACTAAGAGGACTGTATACCTTCATAATCAACTGTCTGTGAAGTGCAGAAGCAGTGGTTTTGGATTCATATAGAATTATTTCTGTCATAGCATGCTGACTCAGAAAATCACAAGTTAGTATTACCTATGTTTTATTTTTTATTTAGTTAGGGGGTGGGGGATTGTGGTACATATGTAATCAGCTACCATGAATTTGATACCTTGTATTGTAGAGAATATGATCCTACCATATCTCTTACTTATTGATTACCAAAAAAAAGTCATTGACATGGCAAAGAAACTCGAAGTTTCTCTCAAACCAGGAATCATATATATATATATATATATATATATATATATATATGTTTAAAATCACATAAGATTTTGTGACAGACATGGTCATGGAGATAATACTTTGCAACTGCAATATAAACATTAAAGAAGGCATATAAAAACAGTGGGGAACTCTCCAATGTCTGTGCAAAGTCTAAAAAAGAAAAGGGAGTCCCTATTGACAGAAGACTTCTCTAAATGATCCTATTTGCTGATGGCTTGCTAATTGCACCAAGTCCCAGAACATTAGAAGAACATCATTTTCATATACAGAAAAAATAAAAGGAGACAAAGAACAGAACATATATTGACTAGATTTATGACATATCTTTAGACAATCTATTGCATTAGTCCTTTTTAATATACAAGACAGGAGCAATCAAAGGATAATAAATTTAGTCCAGAGTTCAAAAACAGGTAGCCAAAAACTTATGTTTTTGTTTTCTCTTGTATTTGTATTGCTCGTATTTAGCCGGAGCTGGCACACAGCAAACACCTATTAAGTTTAATTAATTGACCCAAATAAGGTTAATTATTAGGAAAATCTTGTCTCTTTTTAGGCGCTTAAATTCTCCATTCTCACATTCAAAGGTTCATCAATACCCCACCATTGGGGCATTCTAGGGAAAATTTTACTTAGAGCTCTTATCTTGAACTTTCCCTTATAGAGGAAGCTAATAAAGGGGTACTTTCACAATAAAACTTGGTATATTGCAAGTCATTTGTTCTCATATGAAAAGCAATGCTATATTTAAAGGAATCATGACATACATTAACATAATCATTTTATTTTATTCTGAACTTAAGAAACATGCACTAAAACAAGCATTTCTATATATCAAAGTAGAATACAAAATGGAGATTTTTCCTTTTCTTTCCCTCACTGGAATCACATCTTCTTGCCTAGAAATCTCTGACCAAAAACTGATAAAAATTGTTTTTGCTTTTAAAAAGTCACTGGAGGGTAACTAAGTGACACAATACTAGCCCTGAAGAGAGTAGGACCTGAATTCAAATCTGTCCTAAAATACTTCTCAGCTGTGTGACCCTAGGGAAATCTTTTAACCCTGATTGCCTCTCAAAAACTCTAAAGCAAACAAAAACAGTCATATAAATTCTCATCTTTTCTAGCTCATCAATTAGGAGATTTTAAGGATTGAATCAAACCTAGGCATAACCAGACTCTTAGTTCCTTTATTATTAACCAGTATAGGCAAAAAAATATCCATACATTCCCTATTCATCTCTCATTTCACAAAAATAATTCAATTCTGTGGATTGAAATTCCTGAACAATAGGAGCTCAGAAGAATCATGGTCATAGGTGCTCTGAAAAGCAATGCAAGGAGGTATGATGGGTATCAGCAATCTGAGGCTTGCTCATGAGAGTAGTATAAGTGATATCAGTAAGCCCAATTATTATCCAGAAAGTGGAGAGGCTTGTAGGGAACAAATAATACATAAACCAAATGCTTCATTGCTATCCACAGTCAGAATAAATCCCCCATTGTATTGGGTAGATTGTCTAAGGAAGATCTATGGGGAGAAAATGGTCAAAATTCTCATAAACTAAGAAGGTAGAGGAGAGTTGTGGTCTATACCACTGAAGAGAGTCCCCATACTAATCATTTTGAGGAATTTAGTGAAAGGAAGGAGAAACATGAAACGGTATGTGAAGACAAAAAAAAGACTTTTGGGGGGGATTAGAAGAACATGAGTAGGAGCAGAGTTATACAGTGAGGAATCAGTTTAGAGGGACAGTTATGACAGCAAGCTGGCATTAATGAACTAAAAAGACAGATGAGAATAAATGATAGACTGAATAGTTTTTAAGAAAGGAAGAGGGATGCTACAGGAGTTCACATGTGGAGCCCTAGATATTTCCACAACAAAGAAGGTTATAATCATGATGAACAAGAGACTAGAAGTCAAGAGAATCATGTTTCTCCTCAAAGTTCTCCCATTAACTCTTTGAGTGACTTTGGGCAAGTCTTTTTATCTTTCTGAGTCTTAGGTTTGAAATATGTAGAAGAAAGAAACTGGATGTGATGATCTTGAATCTGATATTCTATAACTCTAAGACTTATATTGGCATTCTGCCTTACAGATTTCTTTTTATGCTATAATTTATAATAGACTGAAGTGATAAGCAATTACTTAGTTTTAAAGAAATCAAAGGGTGCAGATCAGTATAGAAAATGCAAATCAGTTTCCTATCATGTTCAGTATTGTCCAACAGGAGACTACCCAAATTGGAGATAATATGAAAATTATTTAGTAGTTGAAAAAATAAGGAAAGAGTTGAGTATAAAACATGAAAAACTGAGATTATTCAAAAAAGGAAATAGTCTAAAAGTTGACAAAACTGTGTTCAAAAAAGAGACCTGATGATAGCTACTTCCACCAAGAGTAGGGAAACAAAATTTGACAGAAAGCAAAAGAAATTCTAATTTGAATTAATTTCCTAATCTAAAGGAGATCATTACATTTTGGGAAATGTCAGTGAAAAGAAAGGTATATCAATTCTTTATTGAAGAAAACAAAACAATATGACAGATATTACATTCTAAAATGTCTCTAAAAAAAGATCTTACATCCTAAAATCCTGGATTTGAAAATGGGCTTTAATTCTTAGAAGCTGCATGAACTTAGCCAAGTCATATTTTATTTGGAGATCTGTGTTCACTTCCGTAAACTGAGGTGTTGAATCAGGTGATCTCAAAGGTTAATTTTACTTCTAAGATTCTATGAGACAGTGAGGGTTTGCTATTGGAGGCAGCTGGAAACATGATAACCTTTCCTAAAGAGAATCCTGTAATTATAAGGTATCATGTGAGATTTCAAATCTGTGATACTTCAAATTCTTCCCTTCTTTCTTTCTGTCTTTCTCTCTTTCCTTCCATCTTGCTTCTTTCTTTCATTCCTTTAAATTTAAGGTGAAAAGAGAGCCAGGACACCTGTACTACAAGCTTATAAAAACAGCCACTTTGGGAAAATGCTGTTTGAATAGAATGTTCTAGTCATACATTTTTTGGGAAGCCACAGGGTTTTCCACATTGTCAGGAAAAGATTTTGATCTTTTGGACAAAGCTGAGTTGTAAAGGCTACAGCAGATACTCAAAGCAGGCCTGCTCTATAATGGGGAAAAAAAATAAAATTGAGCTGAGATGACTGTGGTGTAATTCAGTGTTATGTTGCCGACACTGCTCTTAGGAGTGTGTAGACAATATGTTTTAACTGTGTGGTTTTTATTTTCTCTAAAGAGCAATTTGGGGAATGGTGAGTTGGCATTTGCAAGGGGTTAAAAAGAAAAAGAAAATTGTTACCCTGCTGTGAATTTGTTCGTGTGCCTGTTTTATGTTTCCAAATAGCAGCCTGTGGCTTTATTCAATATAATTGTGAACTGTATTTATAAGAGGTTGAGAGAGAAGTTTTTTTTTAATTGAAAAAGTATGTGAAAATCTTCAGACAAAAGCAGCACTCTCTAGTGCAAACTTTGGTCTTTTAAGGTATGGTGGGTTTTCTGTTGTAGATTGAATCTCTCCATTACACAGATATGACTTTAGCAATTTATATATAATATTCTTATTGTATATACAGCAAAACCACTGAAAAGAAAAAGAATGAGCAAAATTGTCCAGTTCTACAGAATTCTCCTACTATGGGGATAATTCTGTGACCACTCAGTTTATGTGGTTGTTAAGTTCCTGCCAGACTGGTTTATCCTTTACCTAAGTGAATGTTGAAGGGGTGGGAATCAAGGATGGAAACTTCACCAAGTTCTCCAAGATCTCCCTTTATTAAACCAAATACAAGTGCTTAAATATCCTCCCCAGTCCCTGGTCCACTCCCACTCCCATGGCACTCTCCAATCAACCAGTAAAACAATGCATCAGTGCTCAAAGACACCAGGTGATGAAAGTTTACAGTACTTCCACATACAACAATTCCTTACATGTGTAAGAGATTCAGTTGAGTATTTTTTTCTCTTTTTATCACTTATTCTCAACTAATGTTATTCTTACTCTAAGTACATTTAAGTGAAAGCAAGCTGTGGCTGACTTTTACTTCAATATTAGAGACTACAAAGGCTTCTGAGAAATCTAAAGTATAGGTCACATTTTGATAATGCTAGGCATTGCTACTTTCAAATCTTGATTTCATCACTGTAGATCTTACTTTTACAAACAGAGGTGACAACCCCCCCAATATAATTTAAATAGTCTTTTAAAATTTTCTTCTCTTATTTATTTTAACATTTTTCTTTTAAAATTTTGAGTTCCAAATTCTCTTGCTTACTCCTAACTCCCCCCAAAACACGGAGAAGCAAGCAATATATCAATTTTACATGTGAAATCATGAATTTGCAAATGAGTCATATTACAAAAATAGGAAAGTGAAAAAATTATAATTCATTTTGCCCTAGGGTTCATCAGTTCTCTCTCTAGAGTTGGAAAGCATTTTTCATTAGGAGTCCTTTGGAATTATCTTTGATAATTTTACTGATCAGAGTGGCCAAGTCTTTCACAATGTATCATCATTACAATATTGCTATTATAGCTACAATGATCTCCAAGTTCTTCTCACTATCCTGTGCATCAATTCATTTAGTTCTTGCCATGGTTTATTTTCCCTGACCCCTTCCCATCTTTTCTTATTATGCAACAAAACTCTATCATAATCATATGCCACAACATATTCAATTATTTCCAATTGATGAGCATTCTCTTAATTTTCTACAAATATTTTTGTACATACAAGTCCTGTTTCCTTTTTCTTTTATCTTTTTTGGTGAACAGACCAGTAGTGGTATTGCTGGGTGAAAGGTTTAGACTAAACTCTCTGGCCATAGTTCCAAATTGTTTTCCAAAACGATTAGGGAAGTTCACTATGCTATAGTTTTTTAGTGTACCTATTTTCCCTTAGTCCCCTGCCCTCACAACATTTGTCATTTCTAATAGGTATAAATGGTATCCCCTCTGAAATATTTTAATTTGCATTTCTCTAACCAATATTGATTTAGAGCATTTTTCATATCACCATAGATGGCTTTGATTTCTTCATCTGAAAACTGCCTTTTCACATTCTTTATTTATCAATTGAGGAATGATTCATTTGTATAAATGACTCAGTTCCCCATAAATTTTTTAAATGATGTCTTTATCAGAGAAACAGAAATTTTTTGACATTACTTTATTGACTATGTTTATTTTTTAAGCAAAATGGGGTTTCCTTGACTATATCTTTTAATTAATCTCTTTTTGCTTTTGATTTATCTGAAATTATGATTGTTATTCCTGCCTTTTTTCCCTTTAGCTGAAATATAACAGAATCTCCTCTGTTTTTTTTTCTAAATGTATATGTGTTTTTCTGTTTCAAGGGTGTCATCTGTAAACAATATATTGATGGATTCTGGTTTCTAATTCATTCTTCTGCTTTCATTTTCTAGGTGAGATCATCATGACCACTGCCTCTCTTTATTTGTCTTCCCTTTTATTATTCCCTCTCCCCATTGCTCTTATTCCTTTTACCTCCTATTTCCCTTTTGGTTAAGATAGATTTGTATATCCAACTGACAATGCATATACATCTATTCATCGTTTTTTGAACCAATTCCAATGAGAGTGAAGTTCAATCATAATATTGCAACCCTTACCTCATTCCCCAATTTCCTTCCCTAGTATAAAATTTCTTATTTGCATGCCTCTTTTATGTGAAAAAAAAGTTCCCCATTCAGCATCTCTCTTCTCCTTCCTCCCAGTGCACTCCACTTTCTAACATATTCAGTTTTAGGGGAATAATTCCAACATGATTGACTCACATTCATGTCCTCTGTCCATGTAGATTCTCACTAAATGCCCTAAAAAGATCTTAGGAATTATAAATGTCTTCTTCCTATAAAGGAATATAAACAGATTAATTATATTGTCTCTTACTCTTCATGTTTACCTTTTTATAGTTTTCTTGAGTCTAGTGTTTACATGCCAAATATTCTATTTATATCTGGTCTTTTCATCAGGAATGCTTCCAAATCCTATGTTACTTTGAGTATCCATTCCCCTCTCCTGCAAAGATTATACTCAATTCTGTTGGATGGGTTATTCTTGATTGCCATCCTAACTCCTTTGCCCTCCAGAATAATATTTTCTAAATCCTTCCCTCCTTTAACATGGAAGCTGCTAAATCTTATGTGATTCTGTCTATGGCTCCATTGTATTTGAATTATTTCTTTCTGACTGCTTGAAGAATTTTCTCCTTAAACTTGGAATCTGGGTGTTAACATACCTGGGAGTTTTCATTTAGGGATCTCTTTCATGTCGTTACTGGCAGTTTCTTTCAATTTTTATTTTACCTTCTGATAACAAAGCAGTTTTTCTTTTGAAATATGATATCTAGGATGTTCTTTTGATCATTACTTTTAGGTAGACTAATAATTTCAAAATGTTCTCTTCTCTATTTTTTAGGTCAGTTGATTTTTCAGTGAGATATTTCACATTTTTTTTCATTCTTTTGGCTCTGTTTTATTGTTTCTTAAATGTGTCATGGAATCATTAGCTTCTACTTGCCTAATTTTAATTTTTAAATAATTGTTATCTTCATTGAGCTTTTTTAATATTCAATTGACATTCTATTCTTTAAAGGAGCTCTTTTCTTCAGTATATTTTTTGCCTCTTTAATAATTAGGCCAATTTTGTTATTTTCTTTAAAGTTTTGTATCTCTTTTACCAAGTTGTCAACTTTGTTTTCATTATTTTCTTGCATCACCCTCATTGCTTTTACTATTTTTTCCCCTATCATTCTTAGCTCTTTACTTAACTCTCTCTTGTTTGGATGGCTTCTGGAGCAAAGCCAAGATGACAGCGTGAAGCTAACATGCTTCCAGACTTTTTCCCTATACAACTTTCAATGAAACCTCTATACAACATTACAGTTATAGAGGAAAAAAAAGTTCTCAGCTCTGGACATCATGGAGAACCTTCAGTGAAGGTTTGTCTCTTCAGGAATAAAGGGAAGGTATACCCCATTTAGGCAGGAGAGTGAAAAAACCAGTAGGATATTTCTAGCCACAGTACTGCCCAAGCCCTGGCTTAGCTAGATAGCAGGCCAGCAGGGAAGATTCCAACTCCAGAAAAAGTCTGAACCCTGGAAATACTGGAGCAACAGAAAGGACTGAGTAGGGAACAAACCACTGCATAGACAAAGTCTGGGCATGAAGGAGGAAATAAACTTCTGCATAGGCAATAATATCAAATGATAAGCCAGGGACCAATCCCCAGCCCCAGCACAAAAAACTTGTTACTACACTCCCTGTACTTCAGAACAGAGCTCAACTATCAAAATGAGCAAAAGCACAAAAAAGAGCAAACCATAGAAAGCTACTATTCAGATAGAGATGACAAAAATGCCATCTTAGAAGGAAAAAGAATAGACCAGGAGAATAGTGACCTACCTACCCACCTACATACATGAGAAGTTTCAAAGAAGTTTATAAAGTGGACTCAAATTCAAAGCCTCATGGAACAGCTTTAAAAAGGTATTAAAACCCAAAGAACAGAGAGGAAGAAGAAAAATGGAAAAAATAAGAGCTATGCAGGAAGAAGTAAGAAAAATTGACTGAAGAAATCAACTCCTTTAAAAATAAGGCTGATCAACTGGAAAAAAGAATGTAAATCATCAAAAAATAAAATTAACCAACTGGAAAAGGAAACAGAAACGCTGTCTGAGAAAAATTTTTAGTTCTAAAAATTAGAGTTGGACAAATGACTCTATGAGACACCAAGATTATATAAAACAAAATCAAAAGGCTGAAAAAAATGAAGAAAATATAAAGTACCTTATAGGAAAAACAAATGACCTGGAAAGTAGATCCAAAGAGATAATTTAGAAATTATTGTTTACCCAAAAGTCTAGGGGGAAAAAAGAGCCTGGAAAATAGCTTTCAGAAAATTATTATGGAAAACTGCCCTAATACACTAGATAAAGAAGACAAAATAATGCATGAAAGAATGCATAGAACACTTTCAGAAAGACACCCCAGGATTAAAACTCCAAGGATTAGTATAGTCAAATTCCAGAATTCTCAATAAAAGAGAAGATATGGTAAGCAGTCAAAAGGAAGCAATTTAAATTCAAAAGAAGCACAATCAGAATTACATAGAACTTATCAGCTTCCTCATGAAAGGATTGGAGGACCTTAAATATGATATTTTGGGGGGCAAAGAACCTTGGATTACAACCAAGAATTAACTGCCCTGCAAAATTCATCATATTCTATTGGGGGAAAAGATGAATTTTCAATGAAATAAAGGACTTCAAAAGTTTTCTAATAAAGAAACCAGAATTGAACAGAAAACTTAATCTCCAAATACAATACTCAAGGAATGCATAAAAAGGTAAATGGAAAGGGGAGCGGGACTTGCTAGTCAAGAACATGACACTATATTTTCCTACAAGGGACAATAACGTTTGTAAATCTTGAGAACTATTTCTCTTTCTCTCTCTCTCTCTCTCTCTCTCTCTCTCTCTCTCTCTCTCTCTCTCTCTCTCTCTCTGTCTCTCTCTTTCTTTTCACAAGGCAATGGGGTTAAATGACTTGTCCAAGTTCACACAGCAAGGTAATTATTAAGTGTCTTAGGTTCGATTTAAACTCAGGTCCTCCTGAATCCAGGAATGGTGCTCTATCCTCTGCACCATCTAACCACTCCCTTGAGAACTATTTCTCTTAGGATGGGTTAAAGGGTTGAATAGTTGAAGGGATTATACTTAGAGAATACTTAGAGGATATAGGTATAAATGAGACATGATGTAATGTTGATTATGAGCATAATATTTCCTATTGAGAATGAGGGAGAAAGAGTAATTAGAGGATCTGTACATGATTAAATCAGGACATGATCTTTACCATTTTAGTTACAGAGGGTTGTACTATAATAGGGTCAGAGGATGGAAGTGTAGTTAGAAGGGTTGGACATAAGATCAGGAATTGATTCTGCCTTAATCCTTACTTTAACTTTAGTTAACAAAGGTTTTAGTGCTATTGTTGAAGTGCTAAAGGAACAGAGAGAGTTTACCCAATACTTTGTCTCATTATTTTTTAGGTTTTTTCAAGGCAATGGGGTTATGTGGCTTGCCCAAGGCCACACAACTAGGTAATTATTAAGTGTCTGAGGCTGGATTTGAACCCAGGTACTCCTGACTCCAGGACTGGTGCTTTGTCCACTGTGACACCTAGCTGCCCCCTTACCCAATACTTTGACTGGGCAGGATAGAAGTAATAGGGTTGGAAAATTTTAGAGATTAAAAGGAGAGGGAGTACCTGATATTTTGATTGGGGAGGGTTATAGAGCTTTGGTTGGAGTACTATTGAGATAAGGGAGAGAATATACTTAATTGGACATGAAAAGTTCTTGAAGCAATTTTGCTTTGCTAGATACTTTTGTCTCCAATACTAAATGCCTACTATCTTGTTAGACTTATGTTCAAGTAGCATTTTTCTTTGAAGCTTTAATTTTAACTGTTAACACATTTTTGTCTTCTGAATTTATATTTTCTTCTTTTCCTGCCATCTTAATAGCTTTCTGTGGTAAAATTCTTTTGTTGTCATTTTTTTTGCTCATTTTTATAGTCTATCTCTTGATTTTGAACTTTATATGAAAGTTAGACTCTTTATCTTGGCACAAATAGACACTGTCTCAAGCTTCAGGCTTTTTTACTTTTTTGAATGCTAGTAGTGGAGGTCTATAAGTTTTTGGTGCTTCCAAGATACTGTGATCTTGGAAGATCACTGTTCTCCTGATCTATGCTCTTGTCTTTCCTCAGGGATGGTTCCTGTTCTCCTGCAGTGGCAAGTGCTAATGCTTTGCTCTACCTTAGAATTGGAACCATTGTTCCCTTGTGACGCACAACCACTCTTCATCCTGGAACTGCAACCCAGAACTCTACATAGGCTATGGAGTTCCCCATCAGTGCCAACTGCACTGAGTGCCAGCAGAGAGTATCCTGTAATGTCTTTCTGAGCAGTTGTTTGATCCCCATTACTATCTTTGGTTTGGGAGCTTTAAAAACTTCTTCTGCTGCTGTTTTCAAAGCCAGCTCTCCAAAGTCCACAGCTAGTACTGCCTAGTTCCTGGCAGTGACAGCCTGGTGTTACAAATCTCTCCTGCTGACCTGACTGAGTTATCTTAGATTAGAAAATATGTCTCACTTTTACCTTTTGTTGGTTCTACCTTGTTGTCACTGACTTCTCCTGACTACCTTCTAAATTATTTTAGGCTAAAAAATGTCTCACTCTGACATTTTATTGGCTCTGCAATTCCAAAACTTATTTTAAGAAATTGTTTTAAAATTATTTAGAGGGCAATGTTGGGAGAGTTCAGATGAGTTGCTGCCTATTATACTTTGCCATCTTGACTCTAACGCTAATATAAAGACTTAAAGAGTTGCTATGGTCAAAAAGTTCATCAATATCAAACCAACATGAGTTTATTCAGACTCCTCCTTAGATAAGACTGAACTTATTTGTAGAGTCAAGGGAAAAGGGCAATGGATTTTCTTCCTTTCTCTTGATATGAGTGTCTACATTTTAGAATTTGCCTCTATTTTAGTATGAATACACAAGCCACATCAGACATCAGTTACCCTTTGTGTTCTAATCTTTCCTTCACTCCCAACTTTTTTTGCAAGGTTATATGTTCATTTCCTTGCTAGAATCCCTCTCATGATTATGACAAACAATGTCTAAGGATACTGCAAATCCGTATAAGAGAGCTGTGATCTCTCTCTTTGTATGAAATATATCTCTCTGTACTTAGTAACAATTGATCCCAGGCACTCTTCTAAGAGCTGTAATTCAAAGACAGTCAAAAGACAGTCCTTGCTTTCAAGGAGCCCTTGATCCAAGAAAGGAGACAACATGGACAACTGTAGACAAATATAGCTGATATATATTATAGGTAAATCATAGATGATATATATATATATATATATATATCTACATATGATGATATATATATAGGATAAATTAGTGATAATCAGTAAAAGGATGACCCTAATTTGAAGGGGAAGGGGGAAGAAAGGATTTTAGCTAGGATTAAAAGAAAAGGGATGTCAGGAGTTGAGAAGGAGAAGGAAGATATTACAACAGAATTATCCTCTGATTTAAATTTATATATATATTCATGAAAAAAGGCTTGTAGAACTAAATATACCTTGGTTTTCAGAGTTTTCTTTGAGTAAATGACACCTCTCTTCCATGTCTTGTAATAAGGATGAAGCTCTTCTACTTGACCTTCATTCCCAATTTGTGATATATGTTATTTATGACAATGTGACAGAACCAGTCAAAGCTTGGACCTCACTGGCCTAATCTTAGAAATTCTGCAGTTGTCTACATGCTATTATGACTTATCAGAGGAGGACTTCAATGAAAGAGTAGGACAAAAAAAAATTTTCAAATTCATTTCCAGTATGTGTCTATGCATCTATGTCTAAAGAGGGATAAAAGTTGTTGGAAGGATGTAAGTGTGTCTGTGTCTATGTGTTTTTAACGTAATCTTCCTGAATTTTTATTGATTAACTGCTTGACCTTATCTGTCTTTCTCCTGAAGTAGCATGCTTTGCTCAATGAATAATGATTCTCTGTTACACCACCAGTTCTAAGGCTAAGATTACTTAAGTTTATATCCCTTTCTGACTTTGGGAACATGAAGTAATGCTTTAGAGTTGATGAGAATCAGGCATATAAAATTGTATTAATATTAACAAGATAGCAGGTATTTGGAAATGAAGTGGAATATATAGTTTTTTATCCTTAACTTCATGAAAATAAATGTTTAATGTATAGGTTTGCATTACTGAAAAATTATATTAGTCAATAAGGATATATATTAAGTGTCATAGGGCAAGCACTATTCTAAGCACGGGGAAAACAAAGAAAGGCAAACATAGACCTTTTCTTTGAGGAACTCAGTCTACTAGGAAAGACATGAAACCAATTACTTATTCACATACAGCATAAAGAGAAATAATGAACAGAGGAAAGGCACTAGAATTAAGTACTGAATTACTTTGCTGTGTGATCTTGGGCAAATCACTTAACCCTACTGCCTTGAAAAGAAAATTCAGTATTGGGAAAGGTATCTTGTAGAAGGTTGGATTTTTAACTGGGAACTAAAGAAAGCCAGGGAAGCTAGGAGGCAGAAATGAGGAGTAAGAGCATTCTAAGTATGGGGGATAGCCAGTGTAAATTCCTGAATTGGGAAGAGGAATGTTATGTTCAAGGAAAAGCAAGGAGGCCATGACAACTGAGTCATGATATAAGGGTGGCCATGAAGTATAAGAAGACTTGAAAAGTAGTTATGAATCCAGGGAAACTCATGATGGACTTTGTACATCAAGTGTAGAGTTTGACACATGATAGTGGAATTGAAAGGGAATCACTGGAGTTTGAGTAAAATTAGGGGTGTGGTCAGACCAGTGAATTAAGAAGATCATTTTGGCTAAGTAGAGGATGGGTCACTAGAGGAAAAAGAAACTTGGGTTAGGAATACCAATAAACAGGTTATCAAAATCCATTTTACTCCTATCTTATCATACTTAATAATTTATGATTAAGTTTGTGTGCATCTCAAAGTTTGACATGTTGCTAAATGTTTTGGTTTTAATTTTGGTCATGGAGGACTAAGGATGAAGCAAACTCCTCCCTTCTCTCTACCATATATTCCCATTCTCCCTAGTTTGGTAAAGAAATATGTGGCTTTGTTGGTTTGTCCTGCTTTAATAGTTTTCTTTTCTACAATGGAGGAATCAATGGGAATATAATTGGGGAAAATGGTCATAATGTAAAACACAAAAGACAACAATGAAATCTGAAAACAAAATGAAATGTATTGGTATTAATCCAGGACTAAGGGTGGGAGGTGAGGTTTTATAATATTTGAATATATGCCAACTATGGCCTTCCTTAAGTCCTTTCCAGTTTTAACATTAATTGTGCAAAGTAATTCATCCTTTTTAGTAGGTGTGATTTACACAGCCTCAGGCCACATCATTTAGGGATATTTTTTAGATGTTGAAGCATAAGCAGTTCAATGAGTATTCATTTACTTAGCTCTTTTTTGTACTTTACTATTTCTAGAGTCAATAGTCAGAGAGGAGCTGTTTATCTGGATTGGTCAGACCTTAGTCTGTCTACATTGGTGCCAATTCTGAAATTTGTTCATGGTGTGGGATTTACCTTGAGGCCAAACCATGATTTTCTACATGAAAATGATAGTGTATTCACAAGAACTTTCCTTCTTGCATTGTGTTCCTAGGCAGGTAATACCATAAGGACCAATATTCTGAGAACCTTTGTGTTTTTCCTAGTCTAGGAAGGAAATTATTGAATATCAGAAAAATACCAAAGAACCTTGGATGAATTAGAGACAAGCTAAAGAAACATGGGTGGTTTTTTCCAGATTTAAAATTCTGAAATTTCTTGATTTATCTTTGAACTTTTCTTAGGTACAATATGGGGTCTGATATAGTAGAGTTATTTCCTCTAGTGCAGAAAATACTTAAAATGCAAAAAACAAACAACCCCCCCTAAATAAAAAAACCCAAATTCAGAGTGGTGCATTAATAAAGAAATAAAAAATCTCAATTAATTCATTTTACACATTATGTTTCTTGGGAAGTTGTAGAAAGTTTTAGAACCACTAGGTAGCTATTTCACATTCATATTTGCCTCTGGCCTTCATACTTCAACACACCAAAAGGTTCATTTCCACAAAAGGTTGAAAGAGAAAGTTTGTGTAATGGCAAAGAGGACCCCAAAGAGAAGGACCCAAAAGAGAGTTGAGGGAGTCGTTTTCACAGCTCTTTATAGATTGTAGAGGGGAAAGACTTCTCAATAAACCTCCTTTCCCCATGACTTTAAGTTACCAATCATCTTTGATGGATGTGGTCAATCATGTGGTCCTATCCAATGTTTCTGTGTCATCCCAGCAAAGTACACATCCCTTAGCAAGAGACCAGAGCACATGACCAATTCCATGTAGAATGCTCCTTTCTGACAAAGGTTTATGCTACAGAATTGGAGACCCTCCAGTTGTTAGTCCTGACCAAATGGAGTGTTGATAATCCTTCTGATCAAGTCCATACATTCTTCAACAAAGTCTATACAAGTAAACCAAAGGTTAGATCATAGATTGTTCATTGAAAATATTTTGCTGAAAAGGACCTTGTTACTCACATTTAGGGGACACTGGAAACATGAACCATATATAACTTTTGCTTTAGAAATTCCCCTATCTCTAGAGAAGTATGGAAAGAATTACAGGAACTAATGTTGAGTGAAGGGAGCAGAACCAAGAGAACATTGTTCACATTAACCACAACACTGTGAGTTGATCAACTTTTATGGATACTGCTGATCTCAGCAGTTCAGAGAGCTAGGAAAAGCTTGGGAGAGGGGCGGCTAGGTGGCGTAGTGGATAAATCACTGGCCTTGGAGTCAGCAGTACCTGGGTTCAAATCCATTCTCAGACACTTAATAATTACCTAGCTGTGTGGACTTGGGCAAGCCACTTAACCCCGTTTGCCTTGCAAAAACCTAAAAAAAAAAAGCTTGGGAGACCTGTTATAGACAACATCATCCATATCCCAAAAAAGAAAAATTAAAAAAAATCACAGAATCTGAATGAACCCTGTGTTCACTTTTTAAAAACTTCTCTTATGATTTCCCCTCCTATCTCATGATTTTTCTTTCTTTTTCCTTAGATTTAATTCCTCATATAGAATATGACTGCTATGTAAATATGTTAAACACAAATGTACAAAAATGATGTTCATTAAACTGTTCACCCCTGAGGGGATGGTGGGTGGGGAGGTGGGAAGAGAAGGTGAAAGAAAATTTTGTTACTTATAAATATGCATGTTGATGAATGTTGAAAAACGTCTAAATCAAATAATTGGAAAAAAATAAAATATCAATAAAAAGGAATTTCCCTAGCATCAACTCTAAGATGAGAGTACACAGTAAAACAGAAGCTGACACTTTACTCCCGCAACTCCGCAATCTTTGGGGTCAGACTACCATCCAATACCCATGATGAATCCAGGTCTGTGTGAGTCCTCAAACATTTTTCAAGGACCTATAATATGTCATATCATTGATAAGAATCCTTTGAGGAAGATTTATGGGAAGGATATGACAAAAGTGTTACTGAATAAACAGGCATTACTAAATCAATGAGATCACAGATTCATGTATGCATATGCCAGACACTGACAGCCATTAGAAATACAAAGACCAATATAACAGTCTCAGCATTCTTTGTGGATACAGAAGGGGATGAATGATTTTGCTGAGTCCTTCCAAGTTCAAGTCTCTCCTAAGTCCTTGAGGAATTTCCCTAAGAAAATTTAGTGCTTCCTAATATACCTAGAGTTATGAAGTAACCCATTCAGATGCAGTCATGATCAAAATCAATCAATTGCTTCCACCAATTGGTGGAAGCCTACTTTCCCTCCCTATCCCCACTCCCCACCACAGTCCTCTACTAAAATGGCCAGAGAGATTCAAAAGGAAAAAAAAACAGATGGAGGAACCAGATACTACCATAAATTTCTAAACTTCTTATTATGTCTAACAAGCAATTTTCTCTTTTACTTTCAACTCCCTGCAACTGGCAGAACAATTTGGCCTTGTTACCTGGGGTTCCCAATGGGTACATTACCTTCCTTCCCTGCAGGGTCACTCTATTAATGTGTCTCTGCATATGAGTATAAATGAGAATCTCTAGACAGAAAACTGTCACTGGGGACAAGCCTATGGGCTATGCTAATAGAGTGTCTATGTGATGGTTGGGTCAAAGACACCAATTTTAACTTCTTCCAAGAATGAAATATGCCAAAACCCTGGGGCACTTCAGAAGGTTGCAGAGATAGTCAACTCCAAGGCTTCAACAACATCCTTAGCAAGAGTAGGGTCACTCATATTCCACCAATAACTACTGTATTTTTTCTGGAATTTTGCTTTGATTTTTTTAGTATTTCATAACCTTGTGGTACTTAGAAAGAACTTAAAAAGTTATCAAGTCCAACTTCTATTTTAGAAATGAAAAAACAGAGAGAGATGATTTGCCTAGTTATAGTAGTCCTGAGATCTGAATTGAAATCCTCTTTCTCCAAATTCACTGCTCTTTTTTACTATCATGTTTCTCAAAAAAGACATTTTTTTAAAAAAATTTCTTTTTTGAATAATAGAAACGTCTCATAATTTTCAGATTCCCTGCATGTATGCATTTTTAACAATGGGATTTCCATTTTTTTTATTTTTAGGAAGCCACTTCCCTCCACCCTCTGCAACCTCTTTCTCCTTCACAATTTATCCCAAAGGCCAATCTGCGCATCTCTGCATCTCAAAAGCCTACAGCTGCTTTTTCCAACCTTAAGCTGACTGCCCTCTGAGTTCCTACAATCCTTTCTACCTGCCATCTGCCAGAAAAAGCAATGTCAAAAATCCTTCAAGAAGAAAACTGGCACCAGGTTAAAAAAGAAAATGAACTGACTTGCTTTGTAAAACTAATCTTTCCCAATTTGGAAAACAAACTTGAGGGATAAGAATTCTCCTGAGACATCTTTGGCCATCATTTACCGATGATCCGATAACCAAGTTTAACAAAGTCGGCATAATGTGGTGGCTAAAATTCTGGACTTGGGAGTCAGTCAGACACTTACTCTAGCTGTGTGATCCTGGGGAACCCCTCCCAGACTGTTTCTTCATCTATAATATGGGCATAATAGCAACACTTATCTCACACAGTTGTTATGAGTCTCAAGATATGTAAAGCACTATGCAAACTTATAAAGTCAGGTAAGTGGTACAAAGGATAGAGCACTAGATCTGGTGTCAGGAAGATATGAATTCAAATCTGACCTTGGATATCTACTAGCTATGTGACCAGGCAAATCATTTAACTCCTCTTTGCCTCAGTTCTTCCAGGGACACACTGGAGAAGGAAATAATCAAACCCCTCCAGTATCTTTGCCATAGTCAGAAACCACTGGATGACTGAACAACAAATCTTATAGAACTATATAAAATTTAGCTTTTATTAGTGTGGTGTAGTATATAGAGTGCTAGGCTTAGAGAAATGAAGACCTGGATTGAAATCTGGTTTCAGACAGGTGCTAGCTATTTGACCTCTGGGCAAGTCACTTGACCTCTACATGCTCCAGGATTTTGCTACCTAGTCATACAAGGTTAGATCTTATTGATCGAGGATGCTTCCAAAACTGTGGTGGAAGTTTCCCACAATGAGAAAATCATGGCCCTATGAGTATTTGAATATGTGTATGGTTGCGTACACTTAGTCCTTTTAAACACTGGAAGCAGTGTGATAAAGTAGGCGAGCACTGGATTTAGAATCAGAAGATAACAGTTCAAATCCCATCTCTGATGCATATAATAACAACAGTAACAGTAAAAAAAAATAAAATCTAACATTAGCTGATTGCCACATAGCCAGTGAGTACCTGAGGCAGAATTTGAAACGGTCTTCTTGAAGTCACTTAGACCTCAGTTTTCTATTTTGTAAAATAAAGGGATTGGTTTAGATAAACTCTAAGGCTACTTCCAGCCCTGAATCTATGATCCTTGAAGGATAGTTATCCCAGTGTGTACAAAGACAAATGGAATGGGGGCAGCTAGGTGGCACAGTGGATAGAGCACCGGCCCTGGAGTCAGAAGTACCTGAGTTCAAATCCGGCATCAGACACTTAATAATTACCTAACGGTGTGGCCTTGGTCAATCTACTTAACTCCATTGCCTTGCAAAAACTAAAAACAAAATAAAACCAAAAAAAAACCCTAAAAAAAGAGAGAAATACAATAATCCAATCTTGTCCTTTTCTAGAAAAAACTGAATTGAGGCTCTCATTCTCCCAGGACTCCATTCAACCATTCTAAGGTGAGCATGGAATGTTTTTCCTTTCTATAGTGCAGCACTCTTGCTGTTTTCTCATACTAAAAATAGGTAGTAAATGGGAGGGAGAGGGAGAACAATAAGCAATTTAATAAGTGCCTACTATACTAAACACTTTATAAATAATATCTCACTTGATCCCAGCAACCTTGGGAGTTGCTGTCATTACTATGTCCATCTATACCTGAAGAAACCAAGGCAGAGAGAAGTTAAAGGACTTGTTGAGGGTCACACAGGTTATTAAGTATCTGAGGATATGGGAATGTTTGCTTAAAGGAAAGTAGAGTTTTTAAGGGAGACCTGCTACATTGCTGTTTCAGTTAGTTCCTTTCCTCCCCTTTTCAACATATGATCTGAACTGTTGATTGATTTTTAGTTGTGAGTTCATTAAAATCAAAATCCCAACTGTTATTTTAGGTTTCTGGGGAAGGAGGCAGGGCTGAGGTCAGACAAACCAAGTTCTGCCATAACTCACAGCCCAGGCAGCTGAGAACCTTGACACCCTGGATTCCTCCTTTCTCTTCCACTTTACTTGATTACTGAGTTGTTTGGCCCTATTAAGGGCTGTTGGAGAGGAAAGGAGGTAGCAAATGACCACAGGAATTGAGCCACAGATGCTCTGCCATGATAAAAGCAATCATCCAAATGTATCATATATATGGATTATGGATTACATTCTTAGAAGGTCCTAATGCTTCTACATGCTTCTACAATGGACAAAAGCCAAGTCTTTTGTAAATGAATAAGAAATTCATAGAATTTAACTAAGAGAATCCTATCAAGTGGAAGTCCCAAAATCTCTTAGTAATTAAAAACTTGGTTTTGGGTTCAGAATTGAAAGGGATCTTCAAGGTCATCTAATCCAAGATCCCAGTGCTTGTTTCATTTCTGACTACATTTATCTTAAAAATATGGATCATGAAAATGCATAATTAAATTCTATCGTGGGGTTGAATACATTATTGCAAGTTCGGAAATAGACCTAGAGTTCTATTCAGAGGACCTAGAACTAGAAAGATTCTTAGAGACAATCTATTTTATTCCCCCCCCCATTTTGAAGAGATGAGGAAACTGTAGTTTATTATAGAACTGGCATATTTTTGCACACTTTTATAGATATAGCCTATTGTCCAAAAGTCAGACTAACCTAGACACATATCCATGCTAGGAAACTTCTCAAGAATTCAATAATATACATATATATATATAATATATATATATATATATATATATATATATATATATATTCTTCAATTTATGCCCCTACCTAAGCATCTTTCTGGGAAGAATAAGAGCCTTGGATTCAGAAGAACCTGAATTCAAATCCAGCCTTAGACACTTGATACTAGTTGTATGACCCTGAATAAGTCACTTAGCTCTGATTATCTTCTAAGAAAAAAAGAAGCCAATTTGTTTTAGCTCAAGACATGTAAACACTGGATATGGGTTTTTTGGGGGACAATGATGAACATAGTACCCTGTTTATTTAATAAATCAATAGAAAATATATCTCACCTCTGGGTAAGTGTCATTACATTCTTTAGAATTATTCTAACTCAGTCTCCTCAAAACTGATGATACAAATTAAGAGTGTAAGAGAAATCCCAATAATTTGTGTCAGATGTCTGATAAAATCAGGGGAAGTATAAGTCAGGGAAGCAGAAGTACAGTGAATAGAGGCCTGAAGTCAGGAAGATTCATCTTCCCTGGGTTCAAATCTGATCTCAGACTCTTATTAGTGGTATTATTGAGCAAGTCACTTAACCCTGTTTGCTGAGTTTCCTCATCTGTAAAATGATTTGGAAAAGGAAATGCTAAAGCACTTCAGTATCTTTTCCAAGAAAACCCCAAATGGAGTTGTGAAGATTTGAACGTGACTGAAATGACTGAACAATAATAAGTATTAATCAGCTGCCTTGATCATGACTCCCAGTCTTTAATGCCCTTCCTTCAACAATGCTGTTGCCACCACATTTAGATTTAAAGTTCCTTCATTTCTGTTAGCCCTGTTCTCTAACTACCACCTTCAGTAAGATTTTGCATCTTTAAGGCTGGTTCAGATACAACTAGTGAAATTTCAACCACTAGTATTCCTTCTCCAACCGACCCAACCTCTATTCTAGGCTTAGACAGTTTGTAGTTTTTTCTCATTGTCCCTATGTCCTGGAAGTCTTCTTTTTAATAGCTTGCCTTCTTTTTCCCATCTTCCTTTTTTTCCTCCCATGAGTCATAGACACCTTTGACTCCATAGTCTTTGGGAAAATGAAGCCTTTTCTTTTTTCAGCTGGTGAAAGGCAGAGGGGTTACTAACTGCATATACTACTGAAAGGTAGTAAGTATTAGTGCTGGAGTTTGAACCCCATTTTTCTTACTAAAAATAGTATCTCATTTCAAAGTTTGGATAATCTGAAACTAGCTTCTCTTGCAAAAGAGTAAAAAAATTTCCAAATGAACTATCTAGCAATTAGGACACAAACCTAGTAGATAGAAGTCAATGGTGCCAGCATGGCAAAGGACAAAGAGCATAACAAAGACATAACTTCAATGAATTATTTTTGAACTAAATTGTTATCTAGTCTCCCAGGGTTACAACCTAGGTGACTTTCCTCTTATTTCTTATCACTATAATTCACCCCATTCCCTAACCCATCTGTTGTCAGATTTCACATTTTAATCTCTCAAATTCACCCCTTTCTCTCCTCTCAAACTGCTACTATTCTGGTGCAGGCTACCATCTTCTCACACCTGCTGCAATAACTAGGGCAATAACTTGTCAGTGGATCTGTCAGCCATACATCTCTTTTCCACTTGAGTCCATCCTTCACTTATCTAATAAAGTGCTTTTCCTAAAGTGCAGAGTTCACTTGGGTCATTCAAATAGTTAACTACAGAAGCTGGAAGAAAGCCATGGAACTGGAGAACTCTTCTGCATCACTATACATCAGAGGCCATTAGCTCAAATTAAATCAGATCATGTCACCCCTTCTATTTGATAAGCTTCAGAAGTTGCCTAACCACTCCAGGATCAGATATAAAACGCTCTCTTTCCTAACCCCCCACACCCACATTTTTCTAGTGTTAACATTTTTAGTGTTCCCTAAAACACATTCTTTAATCAATGACACTGACTGCTTTACTGTCCCATAAATAAGACACTTTATCTTCTGTTTCTCGACATTTTCTCTGGCTGTGTCCCATGCCTGGAATGCTATCCCTCCTCAGTCTACTTGCAAACTTCCCTGGTATCTTTTAAGTCCCAAGGAAATCTATCTTCTACAGAGAGACTTCTAAATCTCTCTTAATTCCAGTGCTTTCCTTCTTTTGATTATTAACTATTTATCCTGTAGCTTATTTATAAATATATGTTTGCATGTTATCTCCCCTATTGGATTGTTAGCTCCTTGGGAGAGGGAGTGTCATTTATCTCTGTGTATCTCTAACTCCTAACACTTTGTGGCACACAATGGGCACTTAAAAATGCCTACTGACAGGCTAATAGTGGGCAAATTGTATGTATCATCACTGTATTTTTTATATCTAGATCCTGTACATGGAATTTTTTAAACTTCCAAGTCTCCTAACTTGAAAAATAGGTACAAAAATACTTGTATTCCCAAGGATTGTTTATTGCCTTCAGACCTATTAGGTAAAATGTATTTGATGCTTCTTGGGGAAATAATGACAACTTACCCTTGGCAGTCATTCTTCTTTTCAAAATGTTTGTATTATATAATTTGATTCCCACTGAAAACCTATAAAGAAAACCAGAATGGATATAATTTTCTCCACTATATGGGCAAACTAAGGTACAATATCCTACTTGGGGTCACACAAGTAGTTAACTGTAGATTCTGGAAGAGAGCTGTGGAACAAGAGTTTTCTTCTGTTTCACTATACTCAGAAGTCAATAAATCAAGCATAGAGATGTGAACAAAGGATCTCCAAGACATTAGGCTGAGTCTTCAAGAAGCCAAGCTTGAAAAAATTTAAACAATTTCATGGAAATCATGTCCTATGAATACCATAATCCTTTAGGTTCTCAGATAATAACAATGGTATTGTCTTATATTTTCTATATGCTATCTGCTTTATATCAAATAATGCAAAAGCTAATTCATCAAGGATCTATGATTTTTCAGGAGAGGGAATTTTCTCTAGCCTCTCAAATATCAAGTTCTCTATCTTTAAGGATTATGTAAAAGGAAAGCTTGCTATTACAGCTATGGAGTCTTCCTTGAGGTTAAGAAGCTATTGGATTCAGATCTCATCTCTGACACATGCATAATAAGAACATTTGGAGAAACCACACTCAACCTTTTGGTGCTGTAGGTGAGTCTCTTAAGATCTTTTGTTTCAGAAAAGGGCTGATATGCATTGGAAGAGGATGCACTCAATGGAAGTATACCAGTGAAATCAACATTCTATTTGACAGAAAAACACAAAATATTTAATACAGTGATAGTGCAACTATTACAAAATATATCCCAGTCACAATGACAGAGAGGCAACATGGTGTAGTGGATAAAAAGTTGACCATGAAACTAGGAAGACATTCTGCTTCTGACATATTCTGACTTCATGGACATGGTCTGAAACTTAGACAACTCTAGGAAGTTGACAGTAGCAATATGGCAGAAGACAAAGTATTGGATTTGGCTTCAGGAAAGTTGGCTTCAGTTGTTCACTTTATTTATCACTATGCAACACTGGGCAAATTACATCATCTTGACTAAAGCAAAGCTGTCAGTTGGTAGAGCCTTACCTGGGAGTTTCAGTTATCAATGAAATTGCAAGTCTAGGACCTTTTCCTAACAATGATATTAATAACCATGGGGGAAAAAAAAAGACTTCATGACCATTCTTTTCATAGATAAAAATTAACATAGGTAAAAAGAGTCAGAATCACCACTTCCTCCCCTAAAAAGGCACACTATATAGATTTGACTTCTTAGCATAGAATGATGGTAAGTCAAATTCATCTTCTGCTTTACATTGGCAAAACGTATTGCTTAGAGACAGTAAAGGTTTAATAAATGTTTGTTGATACTGAAGATGATGAAGTATAGCAGGGAGAGGGAAGCATGGGAATTCAATATCCATAAGAAATAAAACATATTCATCAAAGTTTATTACTATCAATAATTCAAAGTATAATGCCACCCAATGACCAGCTGATCAAAATCTCCTGCACAAAGGTTGTAATGAAATGCTTCATTGTGCTATGGAAATGGCCCTAGCTTCATATGTTTAAATGACAGGTTTAAAGCTCACAGAGACCTTAGAGATCATACAGTTCAGTCCCCATCTTGTTTTATAGATAGGAAACTGATAACTCTGACAGCTATTATATCAAGTTGTAAGGGCCTCTATTGTGGCCCAAGGATGGACCAGGTCCTTTGTATATAAGGATATACCCAGAAGATCAGCACTGGCATTTTGAAGTTTGGATGATATTTGGGTATGCATGGGGCATGGCAACTCATGAGATTTACCTGCAGGAAGAGGTTGAAAATTGTTTGAATGGAGGGGTTATTCATACCAAAAGAACTGAATCAAACAGCATGGTACCACAGAAAAAGAAATGAATTTAGAATCAAAGGACTAATTCAAAATGTAGTACTAGTACTTACAACTAATATAACCTTAGTAAAGGTGACTTACATTTGGGACTTAGTTTCCTTATCTATAAAATGAGGAATTGGACTAAGTGATCTCTTCTAATTCTATGTTCCTATTGCATTATTTTTAAAATAGATTAAATAATAGTAGTGATAATGGACATTCTTGCTTCGTCCCAGAACTTATTGATAAACTTCAAGTTTATTCTCATTATAGTAAATCTTGCTTAGTTTTACATACTGTTTATGATTTTTTTTAAAAAGGTTCTGTTTATTCTTAGACTTTCTCATGTTTTTTTTTTCATTTTATTTATATTTTAAGGCATGGGGTTAAGTGACTTGCCCAAGGTCACACAGCTAGGCAATTATTAAGTGTCTGAGGCTGGATTTGAATTCAGGGTCTCCTGTCACCAGGGTCAGTACTCTATCTACTGCACCACCTAGCTGCCCCAACTTTCTCATGTTTTTAATAGAACTGAAAGTTGCAGTTTGTCAATGGATTTTTCTGTATCTATTAAGATAATCATGTAATTTCTCTTAGTTTTGTTATTGATATGGTAAAGTATGCTAAGAGTTTTCCTAATATTGATCCAGTCCTGAATATGTGTATAAATTCCAGCTGTTCATAGTGTATGACCTGATTTTATTTTGGTTTTATGATTGATATGATCATTTTAAAGAATGTTATTTGATAACAACTTGTACTGAGCAAAGTCAGTACTGAGCAAAGAATCTGGTAAAGAATGCTAGATATTTATAGGATCATAGTCTTTGAGCTGAAGGGAATCTCAGATGTCATCTAGTCCAACCCTTAATATTTTCTCATTTAAGATATGTCAAGAGTTTATTAACTGCTACCCCCAAAGTAGAAATTGGTACATGTAGGATTTGAATACAAATCTTTCAACCTCAAATTCTCAAAAACAACCACTGAATGGTATTTTTACCCTCATCATTTGCCATGGTCACTGGCACATGACAGGCCTTAAAAAAGTGTTTGTTTTATTAAATTGAATTTTATTCTTTTTTCACAAAAATGGACTATTTCTGAATGTCTCTTTTGGAGCCAGCTAGGCCACTGGCCTCCTTCTCTCTAATCAATTTTACAAGTAGAGTTTTGTTGAAAACTCAATGAAACTGCTGTGAGAGCATCAGATAGAAGGTAAGAAGAACATAGGGGAGCCAAAAGGAAAACAATCAAGACAGAGAAAGAGACCAAAGAGAGAAAGCAAAGTGGATGAAACTGAAAGTAGACAAGAGATAGAAACTGAGATCAGGAAACTTATTGAGGCAGCAATTTCTATTTGACAGAATTAAAATAAAATTGTCCCAAGTAGAAGGGAAGGCAGTTAGCTTTTCTTCTTTTATAACATCCCCATTTAGAATTCCACTTCAGAAAGGATGAAAGTCAGAAGCAGGGGAACATGAATTACTTCAACAATCTGAATGTCATTCCTTTTTTAAAAAAAAGTAAAATTTAATTTACAACAATCAGCTTAATTGACCATATTAATAACAAAATTGACAAAATCATATGATTATCTCAATCATGTAGATTGAGTTGCATGAAGAAGTGGAAAAAATCTTTGACAAAATACAAATACAGCAAACATTCCTTTTTAAAATACTAAAGAGTTTAGGAATAAATGGAGTTTCCTTAAAATGATAAGCAGTATCTAGGTAAAATCATTAGCAAACATTATATGTAAAGGGAATAAACTAGCAACATTTCCAATAAGATCAGGGGTGAAACAAAGATGATGATGATGATCATCACTATTCAATTGTATTAGAAATGTTAGCATTAGAAATAAGAGAAGAAAAAGAAATTGAAGGAATTAGAATAAGAAATGAGAAAACAAATCTTTCCCTCTTTGCAGATGATAACATCATTTACTTAGAGAAGCCTAGAAAATCAACTAAAAAACTACTTGAAACAATTAACAACCTTAGCAAAGTAGCAGGATATAAAATAAACCCACATAAATCATTAGCATTTCTATATATGAACAACAAAGCCCAAAGGCAAAAGATAGTAAGAGAAATTCCATTTAAAGTAACTATAGACAACATAAAATATTTGGGACTCTACCTGCCAAGACAAATCCAGAAACTATATAAATACAATCATAAAATTCTTTTCACACAAATGAAGTCAGATCTAAACAACTGGAAAAATGTTAATTGCACATAGTGAGGCTGAGTTAATATAACAAAAATGATAATCTTATCCAAATTAAATTGTCATAGCAATTTAATAATATTATTAATAATAATAATAATAAAATTATTTTACAAAGCTAGAAAAAAATTCATCTGAAGCAACAAAAAGTCAAGAATACAAAGGAAATTTATGAAAAAAAATGCAAAGGAAGGTGGCCAAGTTGTCCCAGATTTAAAACTATATTATATAAAGTGGTAGTCAGGGGGCAGCTAGGTAGTGCAGTGGGTAGAGCATCAGCTCTGGACTCAGGAGTACCTGAGTTCAAATCTGACCTCAGACACTTAATAATTACCTAGCTGTGTGGCTTTGGGCAAGCCACTTTAACCCCATTGCCTTGCAAAAATAACTAAATAACTAACTAAATAAATAAATAAAGTGGCAGTCATCAACACTATTAAGTACTGGTTAAGAAATGGAGAAATAGATCAGTGGAGTAAATTAGGTATAAGAGAAACAGCAGGAAATCATAAACCCAAAGACACTAGCTTCTAGGATAAAAGCTCACTATTTGACAAAAACTACTGGGAAAAACTGGAAAATTATGTAGCAAAAACTAGATATAGACACTACCAAAATAATGCTTAAATGGGTATAAGATTTAGACATAAAGGGTAATACCCATAGACTGATTAAGAGAACAAGAAATACTTCATAGATCTAGATCTATAGAGAGGGAGAAGTTTGCTTACCAACAAGAGATAGAGATCATAAATTGTTAAATGACAGATTTTGACTATATTAATTTAAAAGGTTTTACACAAATAAAACAAGATTAAAAGGAATACAGAAAACTGGGGGGGGTAGTTTTACAGCTAATGCTTTTGATAAAGGATTCATTTCTAAAATATATGGAGAACTGAATCAAATTTATAAGATTACAAGTTATTCCCCAATTGACAAATGTCAAAAGATATGAACAGGCAGTTTTCAGATGAAGAAATTAAAGCTATTTATAGTCATATGAAAAAAATCCTTCAAATCATTAAACTAAAACTTCCCACCTCACACCTATCAGATTGGCTAATGATGATAGAAAAATGATGATAGAAAAGAAAAGTGATCAATATTGAAGAGGTGGTGGGAAAGTTGAAATACTGATGTGATGTTGATGGAGTTGAGAAATGATCCACCCATTCTGGAAAGTAATTTGGAACTATGTCCAAAGGGCAAAAATCTATGCATGTCCTTTGATTCAACAATCCCATTACTAGGACTATATCCTAAAGAAATCATAAAAAAATGGGAAAAGTCCCACATCTTGTTGTGGCAATGAATTGGAAATTGAGGGATGCTGAATGGTTGAACAAGTTATAGTATCTGGATGTTATAAAGCACTACTGCTCTTTTAAGAAATCATGAGCGGTCTAACTTTAGAAAAGCTTGGAAAGATTTGTATGAACTGATGATGAGTGAAGTGAGTCAAGAGACCACTGTACACATTAATAGCAACATTGTGAGATAATCAAGTATGGATACAGCTTCTCTCAGCAGTTCAGCGATCAAGGACAATCATGAAAGACCTGCTATGGAAAATGCCATCCACAGAGAGAAAAAGCTATGGAGTTTGAATACAGAGCAAAGTATGAAATGTTCACTTTTTTAAACTTCTTTTATGTTTTTTCTTTCTTTCTCATGATTTTTTACCCCTTAGTTCTAATTCCTCTTTTACAACATGACATATGGAAATATGTTAAACACAATTGTACAAGTACAATCTATACCAGATTGTTCACTGCCATAGGGAGAAAGGAGGGAAGGAAGGGTGGTAGAAAAATGGGGAACTCAAATTTTTAAATGGATGAATGTTGAAAAATCTTTGCACATAATTAGAAAAATAAGAAATAAAAAATAAGTAAGACTTAATTTACTTTTTCTTAATTGCTTCACTTCACCCTTGCTGTATTTATTAATAATGAATATTTGTTCATTTTAATATGACATTGATCACCAATTTCCACTGCTTAGATCATTCAACATGACAAATATCAGAGGCTGGAATTTGGGAGCCACTATGTAGCTATTCATATTTATAGTTAAATCAATTTATGAGGCAATCTGTACTACTCTTGAAGAGAACCAGTTATTTACAGAGTAGAGTAATGCAACTCTTATTTTCTTCTGTGTTTGTCTAGGAATATAACTTGATGAACTTTAAAAACAAATTCATTTCTCTGCCTTTCATTATTTCCTAAGCCCCCTGTTCCCTTTCCCATCTGGGTTCACAACGAATGTGACTAAGACTAATTGATCTATTTCCAGTTTCCAGAAAATACCCTAATGGATGCAGAAAACCACCTTTTTAACAATGTTAAATGGTAGAAAACTGGCGGAGTGAAGGACATTTACTGCTCCCTGCAAGTGAATGGTGTAAACGGTATCGATCTCCTATGAATGGTTTACAGTAGAGAAACATTCAGTACATTATTTAAAGTGTAAATACCTATTTGATTTACTTTTGGACTTCATCCAAACATTTGTAACACAGTTTTATTCCTTTGTTTACTGTGTTTTCCCCCTACTCCATGTTTTGCCACAGGCAGCCTGATGGTTTGCCCTTCTAGATGAGATTGTTCCTGTTTCATGATGAAAGTTTGAAAACTCAAGAAAAATAGAAATAAAACAACCAAAGGAGTGAGTAGATAGATTTCCTCTAACACTGGAAGGAACCTATGAAGAAAGTCAGGGCGACCTCCATGCTTCAAAGCCAGCATCAGCCCTCTAAGAGGCAAAACCAAAGACTTTGGAAGGCAAAATCTTCCAAATCAACAACCTCCATGTTTTTTATTATGTCTGGAAACCCTTGAAGGGATAGCCAGGGGATCACAAGCCTGGCAGGAATGTAAGAGCTACTTTCCGGGCCTTTATGATAGATGTTAAAATATTCAAAAGAGAAAATTGGCAGTGGAATAGAGCAGAGCAGATAATCTTGGGTAGAACTAGCACTAGAAATTTTGATACTCAGGGGTAAAAATAGAATATAGTAGGTAGAAAGAAGAGGATATCTCAAGGAAAGACCTTGAGTCTTCTACTCAGAAGTCCACCCCTATAGAAAGAGGCAGAATAGGGCTGAGTTAGGCAGCTCACCTGAAATATGGGAGATTCTCTCTCCCATAATGCTCCTAGTAGTTAGTACTATTCTCCCCCCACAAAAAAGATTTCTTTGTGTTTATGTTGTGTATGGTTTGCATATTATTTTTCCCCAATAGCATATGAGCTACTTGAGGGAAGAGGCTAATTCATTTTTGCTTTTGAATCTCTAGCCTTTAGGATGGTGTCCTGATACACACAGGAGGCTCTTAATAAATGTTTACAGAACTGAATTAAGTTGGATTACTTCACATGTGGATTTCATGCAAACCACTCAAGGTCAAGTGCAGTAAATCTGGAGGAATTATTCTTTTTAGCCTACCCTAGTTTACAACTTTTCATTTTGTAGAATCTAGAACAGAGACTGAGGATAAAAGGGAACAAAAAAAGGTTAATATGTAATAGTGAAAATAACAGTGTTTATGGAGCTGGAAGATTTAAATTGGTTAATCTCTTCTACTTACTAACTACGTGTGATCTAGGCAAATCATTTTCCTATTGGGCCTTCAATCTCATTATCTAGAAAAGGAATGGTTTAAACTAAATGTTTTCCTCAAGTTCCTTTCTAGCTCATATTCTATGGAACTGATAGAATTTTGAAGTCAAGCTCTTGAAGACCACTGTTTTCCTTCTTTTAGACCAAATCAATATAAAATGAAATAAGAGTTTCAGACTCTTTCATTTGTCATATTTCTTTTCTTTTTTTTCAAACTAAGGGTAAAATAGAAACCAAATTATATATATATATATATATATATATATATATATATATATATATACTTACATTTATAGTTATTATATCTATATATGTGTTTGGATGCATATACATATATATATTCATATATATAATACAAACATATATAAAATCCAAATTCTGCAAACATGAAATGCTTTAGAACAAAAATTATTTTGCTGTACTCCATTATGATAAAAAATTCAATAATTTTAAAATCATTCTTTGAGAAGAAAATAATTGGAACATATATTTCAATATATATCATTGGTCAGTGAACTCATAGGAGCAGGTGCTCCCTCCATTAGTACAAATAGTGATCTATCCTTGACTTCTCATCCTGTATGATCCTTGTCTTTGCATAGATCTTCAATAGAAAAAAAAATCTCCTTTTGGTCAATGGATGTCAATACTACTTCACGTTATCCATTTTTTTTACCCATACTACAATGACCAGATGACCTTTTCTAAACATATATTCTTTTTACTCATTTTTCAAGCCCAGGTCCTAATTGGCAAATATGCCATCCCCCTTCTTACAGCTTCTATGAGAAATCTTTCCTTTTTGAGATCATAGGATCATAGATTTCGAACTAAGACCAACTTTAGAGATTATCAAACAGAAGTGCTTCTTTGTAAATAAAGAGATTAAGAGGCCAACTGACTTTCCTAAATCACATAAATGGTAGAATCAGAATTTGGAGTCAAATTCTAATCCCAACATTCATTGATCTGCATCATACTCAGTCATAGAATATTGTGGGAGAATATTAGTGCCACTTAGATTTGTGTGTGCCTGTGTGCCTATGTGTCTGTGTGTGTATGTGTGTGTTTGTGTATGTGTGTGTGAGAGAGAGAGAGAGAGAGAGAGAGAGAGAGAGAGAGAGACAGAGACAGAGACAGAGACAGAGAAACAGAGACAGAGAGGGAGAGACAGAGACAGAGACAGACAGACAGATAGAGACAGAGAGATAGAGACAGAAAGAGAGATAGAGAGAGGCAGGTTAGGAACATTGAAAGCACTGAGGATTTTTGCAAATGTTATCAAGCACAGTTTCCTCTTTCTATTCAATTCTTGATCAAATTCAACTCTAAAATAAAATGATAGCACGTCTACTTCCAGAACTTACAGTTTACAGAACTCTTTCTTCGTAACTACACTGTGAGGTATAGTTAAATTAAAAAAAAAAAAACCTTTGGAAGTCACCTAGTCTAACACCCTGCCCATGTACTGATCCCTTACACAATCTCTCAAGTGAATGTCTAGTTAGCTCTCATTTGAACACTCTGTGTTGATGGAGACATCCTCACTGTAAACTTAGTTGGCGTCCTCCTTTTAAGCAAGGAACTCTGCTGCACTTTTTGGAAAGGACCAAATCTGCATGAGATTCCAGTGTAAACTGACAATAAAAGAGATGAATTAGCATAACTGGCTGTTTCCGTTATGAAGATTAAATAGCCTTTTACTGCAGATGTTTGCCAAGGCAAACGCTCCCCAGTGAAAAACTCTAAGCAGTTAAGATAGATTTGATGAGGGTTTTAATTGCTGTTATACAACTGGTAATGGAAAGTTTTTATTAAATGTCATACAAGAGCCAATCAATAGTTTAGAAGAGAAAAGCTTCTTTCTTGCATCCACCTCAGGCTTCTGAGCAGGGGCTTATCAGCCAAAGCAGCATCACCAGTAGCTAATATTTACCCAGGGCCCAGTTTGCACATCACTTTATCAGAAAAATTTGTAGAATTTGCAGGGATTTGTGAGGATAGAATAGATCTAGTCTCTGCCCTAGGCAACCTGATAACACATAGGTAAATAGACAGTAAAGGTACTGTACAGGTAAGGAATACCAAAAATAAAATGTAGATAGATAGGTATAGACATATTCCATTGTTATAAGCTCTAACATAGAATGACTGGAATCCATGAAAGACATTGTAAGATCATAGATATAGGGCATTGGAATTCCTATGTCCACAAAGATGGTTCAGCAGGAGGCAAGAAGAATTACTAATGAAAAAAGTTATTGATTTCAAAGGAGGACACAATTGGTGCTTCAGGTTCATAAAACAGAATGGACTAGGCATGCATCCATGCACCAGACTTGCCTAGGGAGTGCTTGTGGTCAACCACAGACCAGAACACAGGCAGGAGAGCAGTCAGAGACTTTCCTAAGACAGTGAATTGTCATCAGAGATGAAGACAAGTTAATGGCCTGGAGTTTTGTTGGTGATGAGGAATTGTATGAATTTTATGGTGAATAAAATGAGTTCAATAACTTTATGTAATACATTTTTTTAAATTTCAGGGCCCCAAATTAAGGTGCATCTTATCCATAGGGAAATATGGCAAATGGCGAAGGAAGCCTTCGAACCAAAATCTCTTGATTCTAAAATCATCTCTTTCTGAAGTAGGCAGTAACTTTTTGTAACACATGTAAAGCACTCAGCTCTCTAGAGATGCTATGTAAATTCTTATTGCCTTCCCTTTCCCGTCTCTATTTATATGTGCATCTAGGAATTTTCCATAGGCACAAAAAAGATTTACAGACTGACTTATCATAAGAGTTCTTTAAGTAATGACCAGCCAGAATATATTTAAGTTATTTTTTCTTTTTCAAAAATTCAATTTGTATACTTTTTGGACATTACAACTTAAAATGAGGTATTTCTGGGATTCAGTTAGATGGTTCAGTGGATAGAGTGCTGTGTCTGGAGTCAGGGAGACCTGAGTTCAGATTTGGCCTCAATCACTTACTAGCAGTGTGACCGTGGACAAGTATTTAACCACTGTTTACCTAAATCATGAGATTTAGAGATGAAAGAGATTTCAGAATTTATCTAGTCCAATGCTCATAATTCACAGGAGGAAACTGAACCACAAAGGAAGGATTTTCCCAAAATTCCTATGCTCATGAGGGTCAGAGTTAACACTTAGAATTACAGTCAGGAAAAGTTCAAATTAATTCTAGCAGAGTTTTTTAATATTTGCAATTGGAATAAAGTTGAAAAATGTATAAGTCCACTGAAGATGGAAATGGCAAATCACTCCAGTATCTTTGCCCAAAATACCCCATGGACAATATGGTACATGGGTCATGAAAAGTTGGACCCAATTAAACAACTGAATAAGAGATATTTCTATATCTTGCTCATCTTTCTAAATATCAATTATATATGTATGAACATTAAAATTAAATTTCTCTCGGAAATGAATGTTTTAAATATTAAAGTAGAAATTTGCTCAGCAAACTGCATCTTCACTCTGTTCTCTCCAAGGCCATCATCATTAATTTTTCCCCTAGTTCCAATCTTGACCTGAATACACTAGTTACCTAGTTCAGTATTTCATTGTTCTTTACTCACACAGATTACTATTGCCACTTATTTTTGCCAAACCCCAAACTTGGATGATTCCAATTATCTGCCTTTGTTGTGTTTATTCATGGTTAAACATTGCTGAAGGAAGCAATGCAACCATACTGCCTCTGTTACAATTTTGTTATTTAATCTCAAGTAGACTTTCAGTGAAGCAAAACTGTATTTTAACTCCTCCCGAATTGTCTAGGGCATTCCGCAATACAATAGTACTAAATATGAGGTTCTATCCACATATCTCCTATATTATTCCTCTTCCTACTTTCCCAGTAGAAGATTTCTCCTCATAATTGGACTCCTCATATTTGCTCAAGAAAATAGGGGTTATTTGCCATGAATTCCCTCTTCTCTCATTCTCTCTCACAGGACTCAACATCATTTCTTATTCTCTCCACCTTTAACTCTGCCCTAATGAATAGATAGCTTTCTTTCATCAAAGTCAGTCATAGGATCACATCTCCTCCCTTCTCTGCTGAGAAATTGCTCCCCAAATCATTTTCCTCTCTTTATAAGTTCCATTCTCTATCTAATTATTCATTCCCTGCTACCTACCAACTTTCTTTTAAAAAATCTTTAAATCCCTCACTTAAAGATCATCTTAAACTATCACCCTCTCTCTACTCCTTTTCATAGTCAAATTCCTAGAAAAAAAGCTATCTTCCCTTACTGCTTCCTCTTTCCTTTAACTTGCATTTCAGTCCTTTATAATCTAATTTTCTAACTTCATCCTTCAACTAAGAGCTCTTTTCAAAATTACCCATAATCCTTTTTTTAGGTTTTTTGGGGGCAGGGCAAGGCAATGAGGTTAAACAACTTGCCCAAGGTCACATAGCTAGGTAATTATTGTCTGAGCTGGATTTGAACTCAGGTCCTCCTGACTCCAGGGCTGGGCTCTATTTACTGTGTTTCCTAGCTACCCTCATAATCCTTTAATTATCAAATCCAATGGATTTTTCTCATCCTTCTCGACTTCCCTGTAGAATTTAATCCTGTTGATCTTCAAGTGAGAAGGCATGAACAAGATGCTTACTCCCATTCATTATTGTCTTTTCCCTAGATATCACTTTGTTTATACTTTACAATTAATTTTCTATGTAAATTTGGATCTCAATTTTTTAATGACTTAAAATTTGTCTTCATATATAATTGGAAAAATACTATTAAAATTTTTTTCTTTGTGATATCTTCTTCCAATAAAAGACATTCCTCACCCCTACCCCAACCTTTTTCATTTGTTGTAACATGTATTGCTAGCGTCTCATACAATACATAGAACACACAGGTATTTGTTGCATTAAGCCTTGAAAGCAGTGAATGATTCTTAACTTTTTGTGTCATGGACCCTTCTGACAATCTGGTGAAACCTATTGACTGCACCTTGAAATGTTTTTAAAATGACCTATA
The DNA here is from genome assembly GCF_037893015.1 of Macrotis lagotis. NCBI lineage: Eukaryota > Metazoa > Chordata > Mammalia > Peramelemorphia > Peramelidae > Macrotis > Macrotis lagotis. The sequence goes on from NC_133665.1 coordinate 71,781,871, forward strand.
AGAGAAAACTATATTAAAAGATAGTTATCAAAAAGGTGTTTTTTTAATTCATGAACCCCAGGTGAAACATATATAATGTGACTGTGTGACTTCTTTATAACATTTAAATATGTAATAAATTCTATGAAACCTCTAGTATCTAAGTCTAAATCCTTTGTGAGTACCAAATCCAGAGAGGTAGATAAGCAAACCTTTCCCCTAGAACTTTGCAACTATTAAATTAAGCCTTTAAATAAAGGACCAGAGGAGAAGGAATTAAGTAGACCACCCCTGGGACTCTTGCTATTCTCTTGTTCCATTGCTGAATTGATGCTGTTGGGTACAGACAAATTACTGAAAATTATCTGAGATTAGATTTTTTTAAGGAGAAGGAGCCAAAAGCATGAGAAATAGGTTTTTCTTTTGAAATTACTTAATTTTTGTAGTGTTATAATAATCATACTTTGCTTGATGGGTGAATGGCCTGTTATATTATGTGTTTGTTTCTTGTCTGCTCTTTAGACTCACAATGGTTCTTGAGATAATGTTAGCAACATAATTATCAATACACAGATGTTCCTTGGTCAGATACCATTCATTCTGTCTGGCTACCAAACATCTGATCTTTGCAGCTACAACTAGAGCAGTTAAAATGAAAAGAATCATTTTGGCTTTTTTTCTTTTGACTGCTTGTGGGTGTCCTTTCCTTATCTCTATTTAGATAATATAAATGTTTTCTGAAAACAAGTTTATGTGTCCTCAGAGGGAATGGGGGCTAAAACAGTAAAAGATGTATTGACAGTATACAAGAACAGAGAAGAGAGGTAAATAATTAGGGTTGACCAAGACAGAATGATTACAGGCAAATCTGGTTTCAACTCTGTCTATTGACACTATGATACCTCGGATGAATCAGGTGACTTCTAAGTGCTTCTAGAAATGACTTAAAGTCACCTACTAAGTAATAGGCACAATTAAAACTTTTATTGGTAGAGATTGTTGCTACTCATCAATCAATCATCATTTCTGTAGAGCTTACAAAATGCTGACTACTGCATTAGATTCTGGGAAAACAAATTCAGGAACAAAACTATTCTTCACCTTTATGAGTTTTCATTCTTTCAGGGAGAGGCAATATATATACATAAATTATATATGCATATATATGTATAAACACACACACACACATATATATATATATATATATACACTCACACACCCATCCCAGTCAATATTTATTTATTGCTTTAAAGTTTGCATAGTATTTAACAAATTTCATCTCATTTGATCCTTGTAATAATCCTAGGTAAGTACTATTATTATCACCCTTTTACATATGAGAAAATTGAGGCTAAGAGAGGTTAAATGACTTGCCCAGGATCACACAATTAGTAAATGTCTGAGTCGGTATTTAAACCTGGATCTTCCTAATTTGGTGCCCATCCTTCTGGGTGACCTAACAGGCTCATTTAGCATATACATATATATAAAAGGTATATACAAGGTAATGGGGTATAGGAGAAGTACTAGCATTGGAAGGATTAATAAAGATCTCACATAGAAAGTAGTCATTAAATTCCATTTCGGGGGAAACCAGGGATTCTAAAAGATGGAACATTCCAAATAAGGGGGACAGACTATGCAAAGGAACAGACTTTTTTTGAGAAATAACACAATTGGAAAGTTTCCATGTTGGGAAGTTCTTTTGCTAATGACACATATTCATGTATATGATAGGGATAACAGAGCTAGTCCCTTCTGGTGGATCACATCATTCAGATCCTTGTTAAAGGACATACAGGATACAGTACTGCTCAAAAGAAGAAAGATTTTATTTTATACCCAATTTCTACTTTTTACATCACATGTCTTTCCTTGAAAGGACACTGTCTAGAAGTCAACCTTTATAAGGTAAGTCTCTGAATTAAAGCCATATCTAAATGTTATTTGAAAATGTTTCCCTGGAACTCAGGTCTGGGTACAATGAACCAGGGAATATGGAAAAAGAGTCCATAGATCAGCCTGCTCCAAACTTGAACCCCATCTGCCTGAACACAGAGTTAGTACTCCTAGTTGGAACAGACACCCTGCTGGACCCAGGAAAGAGATGTGTGCTATATCCACATAAGTTTATATAATGTATACAGGTGTTTAAGTGAAATATGAATAAAAATATATTCACATTTACATATATAATCACATAGAAATGTGTACATATATGTTTGTCTGTCATATATACACACATACCTCCATAATACATTTCTAAATATTCCTTAACACTGGTGGGGGGGGGGTGGAGGGTTATTACCAGGAGAACCTCACTAACTATTTTTCATTCCCTTATGGTCACCCTTGCTTCCTCCTCTATAATATCCATTCTATGGCCTACTCCAAAAATTATATACATATTTTAAAGCAAGAAGCACTCTCATCTTTGAAAACCATTTCTTTCAGGTATCCTGTTTTTCATAGATATGACCTCTCTTGAAATACGGGTTAGATACAATGCTACAGAATTCCCCATCCCTTTTATATTATAATAATTTGCTGATAGGAACAGGGATGACCTTCTTAGAGATAAAGAAAAGCAATCACACATGCAAAGTGATTTGAATGGTTCTGAAAAATTCATTCTCCCTTTCCTAACCTTCCACCAATGTACAGAATTGTTACTTCTTTCCTTTGGGTGAAAGTTCTTTTAGTACCTATTAGACATTTTGCCCTGGGTGTTTCCTCTTGGATGTCCAAGTAACCCTTCAAACTCATCATATATAAAATTGGATTAATTTTCTTCATTATAAAAAAATATTTCTTTTCCGAGGACTGGTGCTTATTATTCCAATTATAACTAATTCATTCAATAAACATTTATTGATCAGATAGACAATCTGAATGAAAATGCTGAGCAGCAGAAATAGACAGGAATAAACAGGCTAAACTCATGATCAGACTGAACCAGCTAACAGAAAAAAAAAAGCGACAACCATCCATTCAGCCATCTTTGGATGAGATGCATGTGTTCAACAAATATTTATTGAGCACCTAGTATTTATAAGCAAGTCTATGCTGGTAAATGTTAACAACTAACCCTCCCCCCCAACCAAGAAATCTACTCAGGACTACAGAGGACACTTTTAAGATTAATCTTCATTATTAATATTTTATAAGCCTAGACAATCAGCAACAATAAAAAGAACCTTGATTTGTACCATTTGCTGATTTCTGAGATATAAATTATCACAATGAAAATTCAACCATTAGTTCATTCCATTTGGCACCAGTACACCCACGCAAGATTCTAGAGGTGGGGAGTGGTAGAGTGGGAGACAAAGATGAATAAAATATGATTCATGACCATGAGAAACTTAAAATCTAGGCTCACAGAATCAGAACAAATTGAATTGTACATTTTTTGAGAGAATTTTGTCTTGTGGGAGATAAATTTCTCTTCTCTGCAGAGGGCTTGTTCTGTATAAACAAAGGAGAACAGTGATATAGGATAAATATGCTCTCTCTTTTGAATAGTGCTGAACTGATTGAGAAGTTATTAACATTTTAGAAGACCATTCCCAAATGACAGCTAGCAGAGAATAGGTTTCAAAAGATGGTAGAAAAGCACAGTGAAGGTCATGGATGAGAAAAGGTAAGCTGAGGAGAAAGGAAATAAAGAGAGGACAGGAATGAGATGGAGAGCTTTTTTTATTAGACCTCTCTCCTTCCCCTGTTCTCTCTTCCTTGGTGGCTTTATTCACTACCATAGTCTCAGTTATGGCATCTATGCAAATTGCACCCACATCACTGTCCTGTATAGTCCATAGTACTTACTACGTCCTAGACACTGGGCTTAACATTGGGGATACAAAGACAAATTGAAATAAAGGTAGTCCCTGCCCTCATTCAGCTTATATTTTAGTGTGGGAAGAAAGGCTAAAAAACAAAACTGAAAACAGGGATGAAGAGGGATGTGGGAAGAAAGTCCTTTAGAGAGTCCAGAGTGCAAAGTGGAAAAGAATGAAACATGGAGGTCTGGAACTCCTTCCTAAAATAGAGGTTTGGAGGAGGAGTCAACCAATCAAAGGAATTTTTTAATTTAATTTTTTTCCTCTGCACTTAGGACATTGATTGATATATAATAATTATTTTAAGAATGGTTTTAGGGGTGGCTAGGTGGTGCAGTGGATAAAGCACTGGCCCTGGAGTCAGGAGTACCTGGGCTCAAATCCGGTCTCAAACAATTAATAATTACCTAGTTGTGTGGCCTTGGGCAAGCCACTTAACCCCATTTGCCTTGCAAAAACCTAAAAAAAAATAATGGTTTTAAAAACAAAATCAACCTATCACTAAACCTTGACATTGAATCGTCTCTCTTCCTCAAACCTAATATTCAATCAGTCCATGGATGCAGGGGAAGTTAGGTGGCATGGTCTAGAGATCTCTGGACCTATAGTCAGGAAGACCTAAGTTTAATTCTAACTTTAGACACTAGCAATGTAACCTTGGACAAATCACTTAACTTCTGTTTGCCTCAGTTTCCTCATCTGTAAAATGAATTGGAGAAGGAAATGGCAAAGCATTCCAGTATCTTTGCCAAGAAAGCCCCAAATTGTGTCAGTCAGATATAATTGAAAAATTACAAAACAACACTGTATTATATAAAGACAAAAAAAAAAGCCTCAAGGACCAGGGCAGGGGATGGGGAGGAGGAGGAGTTTGGCTCTAACCCTTACAAAGATAAGTACAAAATAATTTGAGGAGGGAACATTGAAGTGATTTGCTCTAGGCCAAACAGGTAATGAGTATCAGAGGCCAAATTTAATCCCAGCTATTCTAACTTGCCCAGGGCGCTTTCTATTTTCCTCTGTTGCCTCTTCCATTTAAGGCCTATACTTGATCTTTCTGCCTTTAATCTATTATGCACATTAATCTTCTAAAAATATATTTCTTTGATAATATCTTTTCCCTGATCCAAAAGCTTTAAATGAGTAGCCCTATCTACAGAAAAAAAATTCAAAATCCTTATAATTTAGGAATTAAAGCACTCCCTGCTCTGGTTGTTACCCACCATTAATGTATTAGTTTCCACTACTCTAAGAGCCCTCAATGTTCTGGCCCAGTGGTCTTCAAAGCCGGGGGGTGGGGTACATTGTCCTCAAAGGGTACTCAATTGCAGGGTACAAAGATGGGTCACATTCCACTCTCCTTACAAAAGCAAATTGTGAGATTCATTTTGAACAAATGTAATTATTCTTTTCACTCACTATCATTCAATTCCTTCCCCTTCTGGCCCTTACCACAGTTGGCCTTCAATGGCTATGCAGCTGAGTATTAGTTATGAACCAAATATTCCAATATTGTGGAAATCCTCAAATTTCTCCTTCTTCACTTCCTCCTCTCCCCCAGAAAGCTTGTACTCTGAGCTCTAGCTTATCCCTTGGACATAGGAGGCACCCCCTCTGAAAATATGGACTGTGATTTGGGGCAAAAATACCCTCTTCTTTTTCATTTTCCATGGACAGACTAGATAGCACTTGAAGCAGCAAAAATAAATGGTTTGCAGTCTGTCTTACAATTTTTATTACATTATTTTTTTCTCCCAAGATCATCCTTCTGCTGTGCTCCCCCCACTCTATTTCTAGAGACAATATCTGGAGAGAACTATCCTAATTTCTCATGTTCTTAATTTCCTCGTTAGTATTGCCTCTTCATTCAACTGAACCTGCTCCCTTCGGGGATACTAGTGACCTCTTAATTGTCAAATTTGATGGTCTTTTCAGAATCCTTTTCCTTCTTCATCTCTCTGAAACTTTTGACACTGTTGATCACCTTCCTCTCTAAGTTACTGAAAACGTGTCATATATAAGAACGCTCATAAGCACACAAACTTGGAAACAAAATTTTCTTTCCTGCTTATAAATCTTCCAAATAAAAAGAATTTAACTGGAGTCTGTATCTCTTTATTCTCTTGTTTAGTTTCCAAGAAATGCTGATAAATATCAGAGAAGATAAAAACTTCCTAGTTGAATTCCAACTTTTACAAACCTTAACAAAACGTTAAATGGGATTGAAAATTAGCACAGAAAGCCCGGACAACAATGCTCTTGTTCTGTTCTGATCTTTGTCTGTTTGTAAGGTATCTTTTTCAACTATAACAATTTTTAAATCAACGTACTAAAATAAAACAGACTTAGACCTCTGAGTTGTCATAATATACAACATGCTAAATGAAGATTTTTAAAAATTTTTTTTCAAATTCCTTTTACTAAAATTTCATTTTTAAGAGAGTTACTAGATTTCGAAATCAGAATGCTATAATTTCTATGATAACTGTGCACTTTTTGTTGTTTATAGAATACCATTATTTGCATTCCACCTTAGTTTATGCTCTTTTTTCAAATTTCTTGCATTGATTATAATTTTTCATTTGTATTATATATTTTTGGTTTTTTATTCCTTTTTATTGATGTTTTACTTTCCCAAATATATGTTATAAAAGTTTTTTTTTAACATTCATCCAAATGCCTATGTATACTTCTTTTATTCAGGTTTTTTTTTACAATGCAATGGGGTTAAGTGACTTGCTCAAGGTCACATAGTTAGGTAACTATTAAGTCTGAAGTAGGATTTGAATTCTGGTCCTCCTCGCTCCAGGGCCCATGCTCTATTCACTGGGTCACCTAGCTACCCCTTGTATAAATATACAAATATACTAAGTTACAAAATTTCTTTCCACCACCCCTTCCCACCCTCTCCATCAGTGGCAAACAGTCAGCATAATATTGTATTTGCACATTTGTATTAAGCATGTTTACAAGTTAGCCATTTTCGGTAAGAGGAATTAGGATTAAGGGAAAAAATATATGACATAAATTTTAAAAAAAATTGAATGTAGTGTTCCTGCAGATTATGAAGGATTTTATTTTTTTTTTGATTTTCTTCCTCTGGACGGAGATAGCATTGTCTAAATCCCATCTAATAGCCTTGGCCTACTTCTCTGAACTGCTGAAAGTAGCTGCATCCATCAAAGTTGATCATCTCACAATATTGTATGATATGTTTTAAACAGTTCATTATTTCTATATTTATTTTACATTTTTAGAAAATGATTAATTTTTGTATGATACTTAAAAATTTGTTTTAAGATCATTTTTCAGTCCCATCCAAATCTTCAAGACCCCACTTGGGTTTTTCTTGCCAAAATTCTGAAGTTGTTTGTTATTTCCTTTTTCAATTTATTTTACAAATGAGGAAACAGAGCTAACAGTTAAGTGACTTACCCAGGGTCACACAACTAGTAATTATCTGAGGAAAGATTGCAACTCAGGAAATGAGTCTTCCAGATTTAAGGCCTGACACCCTATCCACTATACCACCTAGCTGCCCCAACTAAATTCCCATTTAATAATCACTATGGATCTATTATATATGTAGTTTTTAAAAATATTATGCTGAAATCAAACTGCTTTTTATCTTTTTGTTAGTTTTATCCAGATCTTAAAAGGTACAATGAGGTCACAGTAATTATTGCCATTATTAACTCTTACATCTTATTCATCAGGATGCTTTTTAAGGATTTAAATGACCTTAATATTTTGGCACACACACATACTTAATGTTGTTTGATTTTTTCCTTTTCTTTTAGAGCAAAAAACAGTTTTATTTATATATTATTGTGGTTAGCAGATGCTAAAGGGGAGAGAGAGAATAGTAACTTAACAGCATGGGAAACAGCAGCTACCATGAAAAGATAAGCAGTAAAGAAGGGTATGAAAGGTGATCTGGGGGATCATGCTCCCCAAGAGTGGGCTAGCCTCCCAAAGGGAGACCTTGCTGTAAGTACAAATGACTTTTTAACTTTTCTCATTTATTTTTACTATTACCTTATTTGAGATCATGATTGCTTCTCCTGATTGTTAGATTTAGTTGAGGTATAATAAATTGTACTCCTTTTTTGTATCTATATGCTTTTTTGTACTTTAAATATTTTTCTTCTATACAGGAAATTACTGTTATACGAAACTAAATAAAATTTCTGGTTCCTTTATTATGTGTCTAGTGCTATAATTTCTGTTTGTTTGTTTGTTTAACCTTTCCTCTCTAGCCTCAGATAAAAGTGAGAGTCATAAGATTGTTGCTTTTTCAAAACCTTCATAATTATGTTGGAATGAACTTTCTTTGAAGCATCCCAGTTAAAGAAACTTATTCCTCTCTATTCCTGCCTTTTCTTACCTGGGGTATTTCTGTAATTTTTTAAAAAAGTTTTTTACTTTTAAAATTTGATCCCAAGACTTTCTCTTTGTTGCTTCAATGATAATTAAGGTATTTCTCCAAAGGGATTTTCAGAATGTAAGCATCAGAATCCCATTTGTTTGCCTTTCTTTTTTTTTTTTTAACTTTTTTGCATTTCAAAGTCTCATCTTGGGTAGTTAGGGGGTGCAGTGGATGGAGTGCTGGACCTGGAGTCAGGAAGATTGATGTTCCTGAGTTCAAATCTGGTCTTAGTTCCTTGCTGTGGGTGATCCTAGGCAAGTCACTTAACCATGTTTGCCTCAGCTTTCTCATCTATAAAATGAACTGGAGAAGAAAATGTCAATTTTCTACTGTCTTTGCCAAGAAAATCCCAAATGGGGTTATGAAGAATCAGACATAACCAACACTCATCTCACTCTACCACACCTCATATCAATTTAGTTAAGTTCATTTTTTTCCTTATAGATTAGGTCCAACCTTTCAGGATGAGTTATCCTGGAGGCACAAGCTATTTTTCTTTGTTTTATGGTGATTCTAATATTTCTTTTCCTTCCCTTTTACTGATCAGTAGTCTCAGAATCCTGAATTCTAGAATGCTGACTGATTTCCCTTGGTATATAGTGTATCTCTTCCTAGACTCTGGTAATCTCTTCTTGTTTATCTGTGATATATAGATACAAAACTACATGGATGGGGAGGCATAAACAAAGGACCTTTTTCTCAGGATACCCTGTGGATTCTATTGACCTGACCTTTGTTTATACTGTCAATATACCCTGGAAGTTTTCTGCAATGGTTTCTTGAAATATTTAAGATTTTTTCTTTATGTTTTTCTTAGTAATAATGATTTTAGATTGTTTGTAAATTTTTTTAATTACATGCCCTCCATTTTTAATGGATTCACTGCCTTATTAAGGTTTTCTAGCTTTTGTTCAGTTATATATATATATATATATACACATATGTATATATGTATATATATGTATACATATATATATGTGTGTGTGTGTGTGTGTGTGTGTGTGTGTGTGAAATTTCAGAGGACCATGCATGTAAAGCTCCAGAGGTTACTTAGACCAATTTCCTCATTTTATAGATGAGGACATTGAAACCCAGAGAGGTTAAGGAAATTGGCTAGGACAATGAGTTGAGATATGCTTCTGAGGCCTCTGCCTTCAGACATTGATCTTTCTATTATCCTGCGTTATAACCACTCCAGAGGTTCTTGCAGCTCCTTAAATTTCTTTTCTAGGATTTGAATTGTTATTATTGATAAATTATTTCTTTTTGAAATTTCTGCTTTGAATTTTCTTATCCTATAGGCTTTTTAAAAACTTTTTTTCCCTTTGCTTTCTCACTTCCTAAGCCTCTCTTTCTTCTAAATTTTTGATTTACATTATCTTTTCCATTTCTATATTTTGAGGTACTAAGAGGAATCTGAACTTATGAAGAACCTGTCATTGAGACTTCTTACAGGAAACCTTTTATCTGTTCCAGATAACTCTAGAGCAGACTTCAATGCTGGTTCCCTTCCTTCTCAAAGATTGGTTTCTCTTTCACTTGCCCAGGCCACTGGAACTGAGTGAACTCAGAATCTTCATCTGCTTTGGTGATAGATGAATGTTTTTGCTGAGATACTGAGAATCAGTAACAGAAGTTTGGGTAGATGGTGAAGATCAATGGTACATGACTACCAAAATTTGATGCCAGTTGCATTAGCCTTCCATCTCATTGGTCACTAAAACTCAGAAATAGAACCCAGAGGCACAATCAGCACAGAAAGGAAGACAAATGCAGTCAATGATGGCCATGGCAAATTCCAAGAAGGAGATGTCATTACCTTTTTTGTTGTTACTTTTGTTATTTCTCAAGGTTCATTCCTTGCTACTATCTTACGATAAAGTCAACTGAGTTTTAGAGAATCTCACCCTCATACATTTTCCCAGTTGACTTTTCTTCTTTAACTCTTATAAAAACTGATACAAAAAGAGGAAAAGAAAGTATTAAAATCAATCTTTTTTCATGTTATGGAAACTGAAGAATGGAAAATTTAAAAACCTGACTGACTAGCACACATTGAATTAGTTTTTCTAATTATAAGTCTAAGGTACTGATTGTTTGACTTCTCATTTTAAAGATAGTTCTCATAGGCATAGTGTTTAAAAAGTTTATAAAAATACTTTCCTCACTACTACCTTATGAGGGAAGTAGTATCCGGATTTTATTATTATCTTCATCCCACAGATGAGGAAACTGAATCAAAGGTCACACAGATTATCAATGCCAGAGTCCACATTTTATGACTTTAAGGCCTATTTCCTTTTCACTATGCCAAGCTATCTTTGAATATAAACTGCAACTTTTAGGGTCACACAAAGAAGAATCTCCCTGGTTGGGCTTAAATCCCCCCAATCTTTCCATTAAAAATAAAAATGAACCAATTTTTCCATGAATATAATTCAGATCGAAGACTTCCTGGGGTGGGGGAGGGGATCTGAGTTGGTGGAGTAAAGCAAACTTCTTAACTGGGCCCGCCCAACATTCCCTTCCAAAAAACTTTAAAATAATATTACAAATTGTATTCTGGAGTGGCAGAACCAATAAAAGAGACATTTTTCAAGACAATTTAGGACTTTGGGAAGAGAGTTTTGTAACACAGGGATGAAACTAAATAGAATTTAAAGGAAGGACAAGATAAAAAGAGAGAGAAGTAATAGTAGAAAATAGTATGAAGAAAAATGAAAAGAAAAATTATCCATAAATTAGAAGTAGATAGCAGAATGGATTAGAAAGTAGAATGCAACAATAAGTTATTTGAAGAAAAACATTTCAAACAGAGAGAGACATAGTTAAAATAAGGAAATAGAGAAGAATCTATTAGGCTTATGCTGACATAAAATGGACGATCATGACCTCAGACAAAGAAAAAAGCAAAAAATAGATCTAAATAAAAGTGATAAAGTTGAAAACTATATTTTCCTATAATATATCATAAACAATGAAATAATATCAATTCTAATTATACGTGTACCAAATGACACAACATTGAAATTCTTAAAGGAAAAGTTAAATTAATTACAGGAGGAGAAAGACAGTAAAATTATAGTAGTATGAAATCTCAACTTTCCCCTCTCAGAGCTAGATAAATATAACTATCAAATAAATAAAAAAGAAATATAAGAGATGAATAGAATCTTAGAAAAGTTAGATATGTTAGACCTTTGGCGAAAATGAATAGGAATCAAAAGGTGTATATCATTTCTTCAATTTCATATGGCATCTTCACATAAACTGACCATAAATTATGACTTCAACCCTCATACCCAAATATTTAAAAAAGCATAAATATTAAATGCAACCTTTTCAGACCATAATTCAATAAAAATTACATTTAATATAAAGCCATGGAAGCTTAGATTGATTACTAGATCATTTTCTCAATGAAAGAGAAAAAAAAGAAAATCAGTGAATTTGACCTGCATCTAAGAAAATTAAAACAAGAAACTATTTAAAATTCCCAACTAAACACCAAAAATGAAAATCCTGAAAATCAAAGATAAGACTAAGAAAACGGAAAACAAAAAAAAATTTGAATAACTAAAAACTAGAAGCTGATTTTATGGGATAAAACAACAAAATAGATATACCATTGATTTATTCAATTTTTGAAAAAGACAACCAAATTACTAGTATCAAAACTGAAAAGAGTACATGGCAGATGAAATTAAAGCAATATTAGGGTCTATTTTTTCTCAATTATATGCAAGTAAAAGTGACAATCTAAATGAAATGGATGAATTTGCACAAAAATATAAATTGTCCAGATCAACACAAGAGGAAATAGAATATCTAAATAATATCATATTAGAAAAAGAAATTGAACAAGTTGCCGCTGGGCTTCTTAAGAGAAAAATCTGGGGCATCTAGGTGGCACAGTAGATAGAGCACCTGCCTTGGAGTCAGGAATACCTGAGTTCAGATCCAGCCTCAGATACTTAATAATTACCTAGCTGTGTGGCCTTGGGCAGGCCACTTAACACCATTTGCCTTGCAAAAACCTTAAAAAAAAAGAGAGAAAAAAGAAAAAAATCTCCTTGACCAGATGAATTTACAGACATTTAAAGAACAATTCACTGTAATGCTCTATAAACTATTTAAAATAATAGGTAAAGGAGTCTTGCCAAATTCCTGTAATAACATAACTATGGTTTTAATATCTAAATTAGGGAAAACAAAAACAGAGAATTGTAGGTCAATTTCTTTAATATCAATGGAAAAATTTTAAATAACATACAAGCAAGAAAATTACAGCAATATCTCACAAAAATCATTTACTATGAACAGGTAAGATTTATACCGGGAATGAAGGGCTAGCTCCATATCAGGAAATCTATCAGCATAATTGATACTATCAATAACAAAAACATAAAAATCCTAATATTATCATTAGATGCTGAAAAATCATTGATAAAATATGATTTTCCTATTAAAAAGCACTAGAAACCATAGTTATCAATGAAACCTTTCTTAAAATGATAAGTAGTATCTATCTAAAATCAAGAGCAAGCATAATTTATAATGGGGACAAACTTGAAGCTTCTGAAAAGTATCAGGAGTGAAACAAAGATGTCCATAACTATTATTTAATATTGTGCTGGAAATGTTAGCTAAAGATATATGAGAGGAAAAAAATTGAATAAATTTAGAACAGGCAATATGGAAACAAAACTATCACTCTTTGCAGATAGTGAGATAGTATAATTAGAAAAACCCTAGAGAATCATCTAAAAACTAGGTGAAATAATTAACAACTTTAACAATATTTCAGGAAATAAAAGAAACCCACAGAAATCATCAGCATTTCAATATGTTACTAACAAAACCCTGCAGCAAGAACAGAAAGAAAAAAATCCACTTTAAGTAACTACAGACAGTATAAAAGAACTTGCCAAGATAAACCTATGGCTTATATACACACAACTGCAAAATACTTTTCACAAAAATATAGACAGGTCTAAACAATTAATTATTAATTGATCATTTATAGACTGAGCTAATATGTCAAAAATGACAACTCTGCCTAAGTTAATTTACCTATTTAATGCTATGAGAATTAAACTATCAAAGGATTATAGAAGTAGAAAGAATAATTCAGCTGTAAGAAAAATATTGCTAAGAAAGGTAGTCTAACAGTTCCAGATTTCAAACTAAATTACAAAACAGTAATCATTGAAACACTCTAGAGCTGGCTAAAAAATAGAATATTGGATCAGTAAAATAGATTAGGTACATAATACATAGTGGTAAATTACCATACTAAATTTGTTTGATAAGCCAAGAGTCAAGCTTTTGAGGTATGCATTCCCCATTTGACAAAAAGTATAGGGAGAGCTGGAAAGAAGTTCAGCAGAAACTAGGCACTGATCATCATTTCATACCACACACTTATACCAAGATAAGATCAAAATGGCTAAATTAATTGGATCATAAAGGATAATATGTAAGTAAATTAAGGAAGAACAGAAAAATATACTTGCCTCATCCATGCATTATGGAAGAATGTTTGACCAGAGTGGAATATGAGAAATAAAATAATTTTGATTGAATGAAATTAAAAGGCCTTTGCACAAACAAAACTAATACAGCGGGGCGGCTAGGTGGTGCAGTGGATAGAGCACTGGCCTTGGAGTCAGGAGTACCTGAGTTCAAATCTGGCCTCAGACACTTAATAATTACCTAGTCATGTGGGCTTGGGCAATCCACTTAACCCCATTGCTTTGCAAAATCTAAAAATAATAATAATAATAATAATACAGCAAAAATTACAAAGACAACCAGAAATAGGGGGAATGCTTTTACATTTCCTCTGATAAATGCCTGATTTCTCAGACAGGTAGAAATTTGAGCCAAATTTATAAAAAATAATAGTCATTTGGCAGTTGAGAAATGGTCAGAGGATATGAATAATTTTCAGAAGAACAAAAGCAAAGCTATTGTCATGTGAAAAAATTCTCTAAATCACTACTCATCAGAGAAATTAAAATTATTACAACAATGAGTTACCATCTCACAATTATCATATTGACTAACATTACAGAAAGGGACAATGACAAATGCTAGAGGGGATGTGGAAAAATTGGGATGCTAATTCATTGTTGGTAGAGTTTTGTACTAGTTTAACATTTTGGAAAACAATTCAAAATTATGCTCAAAGGGCTATAAAACTAAGCTTTAAGTATGTACCCCTAAAAACATTAGAGAAAGGGGTAAGGGACTTATTTAAACAAAAATATTTATTGCAGCTCTTTTTATAGTGACAAAGAATTAGAAATTGAAGGAACATCCATCAATTGAGGAATGGTTGAAAATATAAATGGGATGAAATACCATCATGCTTTAAGAAATTATAGCATGATGGTTTCAGGAAAAAAATATAGGAAGATTTATTAAACTGATTCAAAGTGAAGTGAACAGAATGAAGAGAACATTGTATACAATAGCAGCCGTGATATAAGGACTTAGCTACTCTGATCAAGACAATGAACCAAGACATTTTCAAGTTACCCAAGATGAAAAATGTGGTCCTTCTTCAGAACCTCTGAATGAAAAGTAAAGCATACTTATTTCCACTTTATTTATTTTCATTTGATGTGTGTCTTCTAATGGACCATAGCTGATATGGAAAGATATTTTGCATGACTTCATACATATAACCGATATAAAATCACTTACGTTCTCAAAGGGAGGGGGGGAGGCAGGAGAAAGAGAATTTGAAACATTTTTTTAAATGCATTTTAATCTGTATAATTTAATTGTGAATTTTTAATCCAATAAAAGAAAATATTTTTAAATAATAAAACCCCTACTAAGGCCTAGGATAACAAAGTTACTTGATCAAAGTTACATAGATAGGATTTCAAAACTTCAAAATGAAGAATGAGGACCATGTGTTAGTCTGGCATTCAAAGGTTTTTATATAAGCTCTGCAATGAACTTTTGAAATAGTCAGAGTGGACATTACTATTCGTTCTGAAGATAAAAAGAGAGAAGCTAAACAATTTGGTCTAGATGGCCTGGCCATTAGGAGGAGTAGCTGAGAATGAAACTCAGGTATTATGTCATTTAGTCAGTTAGTCAAAGATTACATAATAATAATAATACTGGTATTGGTGATGATGTTGGTGTTACTGTCAATAACACTAATAATATCTAGAATTCATAGAGTGTTTAATACTTTTTTAAATACTTTTAAATATTTCATACTGTCCTTAAAAATTCTTTTGTGGTTTTTTTTATCTCTGTTTTACGTATGAGGAAACTGATGCTAACAAATAAAATGAATTTTTTTTTTGCTGTATGAAAGCTGGATTTTTTTTCCTTTTAATATAAAACTGTCACTGCCAAAAAATAAACAAAATTTCAGAATGGAGTTGATAATAAAGAAACTGATAAAGAGAATATTTCAGAGTAACATAGAAAAACTTGTGTTAAATGATACAGAGCCAAGTGAGAAGATGCCAGAGAACAGTTTACATAATGTCTACGATAATATAATCAACAATAACAACATCAACATTAAAGACATTGGAACATTTATCAAAGCACTGACCCATTTCAGATTCAGAATACTTAAAGGTAAACATACGCTTCCTTTTGTGGAGAAAACTGTGGGGATTAAGAGGGAAAGGAAACATAGAGTTCAAGTCCTAGCTTTTATCACCCATTGGTCAGATGACCCCAAACTCAATATTTCAGGACTTCAAGACACAAATACTATAAGGTGAAGAGGAAGTGGTGACCTGTATCAGTGTTATAAGTTTTTCATGAGGATCTCTTTATGCTAACAGAATTACAGGTTCATTCCTTTATTCTTCTACTTCTTTATTCTGAAGGAAAATTCTATTTGGGGATGGGAATGCCACTGGCAATATAAGCAAGGTATACACCAGTGGTCATAAAGTCATTGACAAAATGAAACAGATCACAGGATGACCCCATAATATCCTGTGTCCTGCCCAACAAATGATTCATAACTAGACTTGGTTTATTATCAAAACCATTGTGACCACTGAGATATGTCCTGAACCCAGCCACCAGAGTGTTACAGATGATCCAATGCTTTCTAAGTCCCAAGTTTGGCCTTGTTCACAAGAAATCTTTGACTGTAGGTAAAAGTTCTCTATTGTGTTCATTTTTTTTCCTCCTTTCACCTCAGGCTGTTAATGTTTCATCTCAACAGATGGACATGTTTAATTTCCTATCCTAAACCTATGGGTCCAAAGTTATCATATCCCCATACATGTGTATGAGTGCTGTCTGTGCTCTCCCAATAGCTATGCATTAGCAGCCAAAGCTGCACGTATCTCAGACAGAATACTCAGAGAGTCAAGGTCTAGGCAGTTCTTAATTTCACTAGACAGTCCATCATAGAATATTATATAAAAGATTATAATTATTTCTGCTGAAATCTATAAACCCATCCTTTTTAGATAGCAAGAATAAGTCCATGCAAGAGAGCTGACATGATTTTTTGATGATTCTTTGTACTTTTTATGGATTCTGCTCTAATAAAGGAAGTAGAGAGCATTTCAATCTTTATTATCATTTGGCTCCCTGTCTCTCCTGAAGACTCATTGATCATGTGAATTACCCAAACCTAGAATATCCATTTTACATATCAAATAGCATTGACATGGAAGGATCTTCTATTAGCTTAGTGGATGTATAATATGATGATGGAGGTGATAATTCATATTCTTAGAGCTTGTAGGTTTGCCAAGTCCTTGTTTAATCATTTCCCTGGGAGAAAGAGAATAAAGTTGTATCTCTGTTTTGCAGATGATGGAGCTAGGTCCAAAGAAGTTAATTGATTTTCCTGGGATTTGCACATTTTTAAATGTTAGAGGCTGAAATTAGAATCCAGGTTTTGCCTGCTTGTAGGGTCTGCAATTGTGGAAAGAACATTAGCCCTAGAATCAAAGGAGCTGGATGAGTTCCTTAATTTCTTTCCTAGACCTCAGTTTACACATTTGTCAGATAAAGGAATGAAACAAAATGATGCCTGAGGTCCCTGACAGCTCTAGAGTTATAACCTTACTTTCACTCCAAATATCCATCTAACTAAATTCAACATTTCAATATAGATTTCTGAAACATTATATGGAAGTCCTCATTCTAGGCTTGGGTTTACAAAAACAAAAACTTTAAAAGTTCCTCAAATCTTGTAGCATAAAATATAAGTATAGAAAATGAGGTCAATCATCCATTTTATTAGACTAATATTCTCTGTGCCAAGAAGATGAGTTCAAGTCCTGCTTATTACACATAACTAGCAGGTCAAGTCACTTAATCTGTTAGTGTTTGAGAAAACTAAGATAAATTGCAGAAAAGGCACAACCAACATTAGCAGAGGGAGTTTCTTTTCGTGGGAGCTCTCTGTTTCTATGAAATCACTGATCTAGTTCCCATCCTTGTGTTCTTCTAAGATATTTTATGTGTATAAAGATTTTGTTCTTGTTTTTTTCTTACCTGAATTTCTACCATCAACTCCTTGGAATAAACTTCTCAATCTCAAAACGCACTATTAGATCTTGCCCTCTCCTGCTCCACAGTTTACAATATACATCTGATGCCTTGGGAGAGACATGGTTGCTTGCTTCCTGCCTCAGGGCAGAAGAAAAGATGATTGAAGATTTTTTAAATATGAAAACATGCTGAAACATTCATAAACAACTCAGCGATGGGCTTAAGGTGGACAGATTCTTGGTAGGCAGCCCTAATTGGTGCAATCACTTTTAGGTGTTCTAATGCACTCAAGTGAATTATGCACCACACTGCTTCTGAATGACATAGTCATTTCTGACTCCATTAATATGGAAGATTTCAGCCAAATGCTTTTAAACGATAGCTTCTCTTTATTTGTAATTTCAGACTCTATTGATTTCCTTCTGTTCCCTTCATTATGATTTCAATTGATTACCTAGGCAACTGCAATAACAATGATTGCATTTGACACCGTCTCAGACTCTTGAGATGGTATTTGAATAGGAATGGTATAATTTGGGAGAAAATGCCTGCAAGAACCTGCCATTAACAGTATACTTACTCTTTTCTTTATTGACTAGTCTCTCTTTTGAGGAGGCCCTTGTCATGGGAGTCTGCTGTTAACAGGACAACAGTAGTACTAGTGCAGATTTCGGGGGCTCTCCTGAAGGTAAAAGATTCTTATTATCAAAGGGAGAAGACTTTTTTTTTTTTTGGTTGCTGTTTGGTGATGGTGCCAGCTCAATGACTTGCCTTTCAGGTTGAAATGCCATCTGGGCTAGGTTTTCTGAGGGTGATTGAAAATTTAAGGTGCCCAGGCTTCTTATTGGAGTCTCTAGTCAAGACCCTATAATGAATACCTCACAATGTCTTTATTATTAGACTCTAAAAAATTGCTTTGTACTATTGTCATACTATGAAAGTTAACACCAAATATTCAAAGATCTGCCTGACGATCCCAAGCTGTGAATTTCCAGGGAATGATTTGGTCCCCCATTTTAGTTCAGCTGGCAACCTGTGAAAGAATCCTTTCTCTGGTAGATTCATGGAGAAAATTAGCCATATAACTGAGGTGTTTCTACAGTTACCCTTTCATCATTTTTTTTTCTTTCTTTAGAGGGTGTTCTCATTCAACAGTTCCACACTTACTATGGCTAGTTGCATAAGACTGCCAAGATGAAGGGACAGATTTTTGTTAGGACACACACACACACACACACACACACACACACACACACACACACACACACACACCCATTGACCCCTATTCAGGGCCTTGCAGGGAAACGGACTTAATGAGTATTTATTGTGTTATTGAATAACAACAGATTTTCACTTCGTTTGGGTTTGGTTTATTTCTTGGTAAAACCACAACACATCAGATCTTTTACAAGGAAAAAAATAGTATGCTTATTTTTGCTCTACAGTTTCTTAGTGGCTAATAGATTGGTCAAAATAACATTTGGTGAGGTAATTTAGTATGTAGGGATATCAATGAAGTTAAATGCTAGAAAAGGGATAGGGGAAAGCTTCTGATTTATAATGTGCATAGGTTTTATAGGATCATCAAACTTGAAAAGAAATTCAAGTTTTATGAGCTTAAAATACTTTATTTTACTCAGTCATTCTTCCTTGTCCATTTAGAGGAACCTTCTTGTTTTGCTGTCCTGAAAGGTTATTTGATTTGAACACCTATCTCCTATTTATGTAAAAGACTCAGAAAGTCAACATTGTCCTAAGCATAATCAGATTTCAATTTGCCATTTCTTATGCAATCACAAATCAAGTGAAAAGTATTCTTATCTCCATTTTGCAGCCAGTGAAGGGCAAAGTATCCAGTCTGAGGGGGTGCCAGTGTCAGCATACTTTGCCCTGGTCAGACTACATCTGGAATATTTTTTGTTCAGATGCAGCTACAACATTTCAGGGAAGGACATTGATATACTGGTGCAAGTCTGGAGAAGGGAGACTAAGATAGTGGAAAGACTAGAAACCTGGCCATATAAGGTTTGGTTAAAGGAAATTATTTTCCTGGAGATACAAAATCACAATTATCATGGAATTAATAGAAGTCACCACCGTTGCCCTCCTGGCATCCCTACTTTACTCTAGTTGAATTGATTTTCCCTGTGTGTTAAAATTCACAATTACAACCTTGTGGAGGACAGATATCATGGTGGGGGGGTGGATCATAATTCTCTTTAGGTATTTCAAGGACTACTAATTGGGAGACATATTGGACTTAATTCTTGTTGGTGCCAGAGAGTAGGATTTGATATAATGAATGCAGAAAATCAAACTGAAGTTTTAAATAAAGATAACCTGCCTAACATCTATCTAAACCTTAGTGTTGGAGTTACCCCCAAATGAAATGTTCTACCTCAGTGGGGACTGAATTCTTTCTTAATGGAGGTCTTTTAGAAGATCTTTTTTTCCCTTTTCTTTTAGGAATCTTGCTATCTTTCCAGGCAAGCAATCTTCTATTCCTTTTGTCAGGAATCAAAGAATCTAAGAGCACAAAAGAAGCATTGGAAGCTAATTCATCCAAGTCTTATCTGACTATTTTTTTACAAGAATTACAAAGGAGGAAGGGGTAAAGGAATAAGCATTTATATACTCTGTGGCCCAGCACAATGCTAAGTAAATATTATCTTGTCAGATCCTCACAACAACTTTGTACCCATTTTTCAGATGAGGAACCTGAGACAAATAGAGGTTGAGTGACTTGCCTAAGGTCACACAGTTAGTTAAGTGTCTAAGAATGAATTTAAATTCAAAATCCCTGACTCCTGGCTCTAAGCCCAGAAATCTACTGCCACACTCTTCTAGATATGGTATGAATGGAGCAGAGTTTAGAGATATAATCAACTCTCTCATGCAGGACACTGGGCATCTGCAATAGCATTAGTTTTTTGAGGTCACCTTGTCATAATATGAAAGCACATTGAATTTATAATCCACTAAAACCATCTATTTCAGTGAACCATTCTAGTCGTATGTGCTCTCACTGTCTACACACTTCACACACCTCACACACATAATGTATCATATATGTATATAATATGTTTCAGAAATGGATTTTTAATAATCTCAAATATAAAACTTACTGTGTCCTTATTAAATTTCATCCAATTTGATTTTGTCCATTATTCTAGCCTGACAAGATATTTTTGGATCCAGATTCTGTCATCAAATATGTTACCTGTCCCTCCAAGCTTCTGAAAATTTGCCAAGCAAGCCATCTATGCTTTCATCCAAATCAGTGATAAAAATATGAGGCAATAGATAGAAAGAATAATGGATTTAGAGACCTGGGTTAGATTCCTCACTCTGCTTATATGAGCTAAATCACTTGAATTTAGGCCTCAGTTTCCTCATCTTCAAACATGAGAGGATAAAAATTACTTATCCTCTAAGGTTTCTTTGGTCTAAAGGCAATTCTCCTTGGAAGAAAGACAGAAATAGGATAAAAGTTGGGTAACTCTGCATTTTCACTGTCATCCCACATCAAACTCCCAAAAATCTCTGAGCCTTGTCCTTTGATTATTTTCTTGCCCCAATATAGCTAACAGCAA
The DNA here is from genome assembly GCF_037893015.1 of Macrotis lagotis. NCBI lineage: Eukaryota > Metazoa > Chordata > Mammalia > Peramelemorphia > Peramelidae > Macrotis > Macrotis lagotis. The sequence continues at coordinate 71,803,215 of NC_133665.1, forward strand.
TCTCTTTTATAGCCTTTAGAGAGGTGTATTGCTGTTTGAAAGGCAGAGATTTCAGAAGAAAAAGTTTTGACAAGGGAACATATGACTTGGAAGATGGTGTATTAGGATGAGATTTGGATTTCTGGCCTTTGGAAAGACTTCCTTCTTGAGAACCTCTGATGATATAATTTCCAGTGGTTGGCAACCTGGTGCTTGCTGCCTTGAAAAGCTTATCCAGGCTCTGTGCCTACCTGTTCAGGTGATTTAATGGTTCATGCTGTGAACCAGATTAAGCCAGAAAGAGATGGAATCAAGCCTTGCCTTTGGCTCATACTGGTGTCTATGGGCAAACTACTTAAACTTTCAATGTTTCAGTTAACTCTCTAAGACTATACATTTAAGAAAAAGAAATGACTTACAATGATAGAGGGTATTTCCCAACATGTGAGTAATCATAGGTCCATTTCCTTATCTCCATGCCATTACAGTCGATAACTACCATTGCTCACCCTGATCAGTCTGGTATTCAGTGGTCCTAGCAATTCTTTTAAGATCATTCTACTTTAAAATAGTCATCTTAGGTTAATTTCCCTATTTCCATATTCTCTAAATACGATTATGAAATTGAATTGTTGAAGAGTTCCCTATGCAGCCACATGGAAATAATTTCTGCTTGTGTCTTCCTTAATTTCATTCTTAAATGCTTCTAATTTCTCTTGGGCTAACTTTTTTCCTTTTGTGAAGCCTTTGAAATTATGCTTTCTGTAAATCTAGAGTTTGTTTCAGACTATGTCCAATTTTTCTCTCCTCAGTAATAAGGAGAAAACTCCCCCCTCCTCCCAGTTTTCTATAGTTTCTACTAATTAATTCTTGTTAGTTGTAATCAGATCCTCAATAGCAGTTCCCTTTATCATTTCATTCTCTAATGAAAGATGAAATCATCAAGTCAAATTTATCGACTGCTTTATTTTCTCAAAGAAAGGGAAAAAACAGCATTAAATGTGCTAGGAATTCCTACTAGAATGGCCATTCTTTAGGTTCTCAAACGACATGTTCCCTACATACTTTTAAGGCCATGATTGTGATTTATTTTCCAAACTTTCTGTTTTCATCTTCTTCCCTGTTTGTAGTACATTGCCAAGAAAATATCACTCTTTTCCTACTACCATTGACCCCTTTTTAAAAGTGTTCCTATTTCTTCACCCAAGTTCCTAGAGTTTCTGACTTGAATTTTCACTCACAATATACAATACTATTCTATTCTCTTTATTTATTCTGTTCTTTTTGATTCTATAATAGCCCTCAAAAAACCAAACTCCAATATCATCCCATCTAGACCTCTATGAAGTCAAATATGGTTGCTTACATTAGGATCTTCAGTTTACTCTGAAATAAAAAGCAATTATACAATGTTTTATATATTAGACAATGTGCTTGCAGGTAGAGATACAAAGAACAAAATGAAAATTATCACAGCCTTCAAGGAGTATATAACACACATGTAGAAGCAATACAAATTTTTAGCCTTAGAAAATAACTTCTATGAATTATTTGTCTTTTCTTGTGTCATTCTTTCTCCTCTCTTTTGTCAACTACTTCATGCACAATCAAGATCAACAAATATATGGAAGGAGATTTTCCCATCCTCATCCTTTTTTAATTTAAAGTTCTACTAATTAGATTCACAGGTGAATGTTTTTTCCTGCCCATTGTATAGTCTTTACAGTGTCTGGTATCTAATGTTTATTAAATGAATGTTGATTGGTCATTTAATGCATTATATCCCTTCACCAGGATTGAATCACTCCCATCTTTTTTCTATGGCCCAGAAATACAAGGTACCTAGATAGCAGAGGGTACTGACCTGGAGTAAGGAAGACTTGAGTTCAAATTTGATCTCAGGCACTTTAGTTGTATGACCCTGGATGAATCACTTAACCCTGTCTGCCTCAGGTTCCTCATCTGTAAAATGAACAGGAGAAGTAAATAGTGAACTACTCCAGTATCTTTCCCAAGACCCACCCTTCCCCAAATGGAGTCACAGAGTCACATGTGACTGAATGACATCAAGAAAATCAAAATCCTAATTTAGCAGGTCATCTTTTAAGTCAATATGATCACTTCTCAAGATTTCCTCTCTCTTCTGAATTCCCTACTTTTAATCCAAATGGCAATGAAAATACCACTAAGATATACCATTTCCATCTTTAAGCTTAAGATTTCATGTTTGCCATGCCTTCAAGAGATATTGACGTCCTCATGTGAAGGATCAGAGACAGATATGATTACTCTTTTTCTTTTAATCAAACTTGTGCTTTTACTGGTTCCAAGAATCCCTAGAGTCAGAACAGCCATTATCAAGAGAAAAGCTTTTACAATTTATAGGCTTAGAGTTTCCTGGGGCTATTAAAAGGTTAAAAGATTTTTCCAGGATAATACAATCAGTCTGTGTTAGAGGTAGGATTAATATGGAGTCTTTCTGACTCCAAGGCAAGTCCTCTCTTTACTCTATAGCACCTTGCCTATCAGGTAGTGGTCATCAAGTCTGAAAATTCTCTGCAGATTCTCTCACATTTAAGATATATTTCACAGGAAGACAGAAAGTCTTCCTGGGGTTTGTGGGAACTGCCTGTAGCTGTCATGATACCCTTTAGCCTCAAGGGACTGTCTTTTACCTCACTTGTAACTTTATGACTTAGCTTAGAGAGGAAAAAAACCCATGCAAACCAGTGACCTTGGTAACTAGGAGTAGAACTCATAATACCCACCTCCCAATTCTGTGTTTCCTCCCTTTTTCTGAATTGTTTTCATATATTTATTTTGAATTTATTTTATATGTTTGTGTGTATGCATGTATATATGCATATATGTGCATGCACATGAATACACATGTTCAATACCTAGACAGGCATATCTGTGAATGTCGACACAATGAATGCACACAATATGCATGCATGTCTATGCATATGTGTGTCTGCACATGTGTGTGCATGCACACAATACACACATACTACATGCATTTGTACTCTTTAACCTCAGCTAAAAGTGATGAATTCTCTCTTCATATATAATAAATTTAGAGTATGAGCAATAGTAGGCAGAGAGGAGAAGAATAGGATGGGGAAATAAAAGCAAAAAAGGGGTGGAGATTTACATGTATAGAATGTTCTCTAAATTGGCTCAACTGTAGGTTTCTCTTTCAAAGAAGTCTTTTTTTTTTTTTAAACAAAGCTATGGAGTCTGCTTCTGATTTGATGTCCCACATCACTCATCCCTGCCAAAAGCTTAAGTCAGCATCTTCTGGATAAAAAATCTTCATGTTTACCATGTTTAAGGATGCCAATCATTCACCAGCCTCAATATTCAGACTTGTATGTCGGTTTAGTAATCACGCTGCCAGCCTCCCGAAAAATGGGTCTGGAGTAAACACGGGATGGATGACAGCTTGACAACACTTAGAGGGGAGGCAAGGTGTAATTTTAAACTCACAAGCCAGATGTGAAAGGATCTTCCCCTTTCTCTTCTCCAGGCTCCCCTCCCCCCCAAAGGATCTTATTGTCATGCAAGTCCTTATCCTACCCAAGGAAAGATTAACAAGAGAGGTTACAAAAACCCTGGAGCCTCAAAACATAAGGAGGAAAAACTGCTGGGATATTAGGAGACCTAGAGAGAAGTGATCCTGGGGCCAGCTTCCTTTGCTTTCTGATTATTTTTGTTGAACTCTTTTCAGAACTATAGAGCTTTAAAATTGTGGAAAGGGTTAGAGAAAAACAAAGCTCTGTATTTTGTGATGCTTTCTTTGAGAACAGTGGTGGTTTCATTTTAATTATAAACCCTGGAAATGAGTGTGAAATGGTGCCCAAGTCAAATGGAGCATTGGAAGGTTGAGTTAAGATGGAATCTTTCCCTGGGTTACAATATTGGTTTTTATGCACTGAGACCATATGTTAGGGGTTCTCCTATTTCTCATTATTTCAGACTGCCCAAAATGAAATCTTGGCAATTTCTGCTGTCATCATTGCCCTCCTCACCTTATGTGGGGTTAATCACTCAAAGGTTTCAGTCTATTGGATTTAATTCAAAAAGGTTTTGTGACACACTTACCATGTATGAGGAATGCTAGGCTAGGGGTCTGGGAAGATATAAGGTTTAGAGGAGTTCCAGACCCTGACTTCTTGGAGCTTACAGTCTATTAAGGAACTAGGGTACATATAAAGAGAAACATAGGCATGAGGAGGGGAACACGTGATTTCATTAGCATAGGGAACTACTCAGGGAGGAAATTACAGGCCTCTTTCAATGCAGGTTAGTATTTCTCTGCAACTGATAGTTCTAGAGTTATCTAGAACATGGAAAGTTTATTTAACGGCCAATAGGTGCCAGAGATACATTTATATACACTATCTCTTCTTTTAGGTAAAATAATACTAGTAAGCTTACTAGATATATGTTCAACTAAATGCTAACCAAGACCTTTGGAAAGAAAGGTTGACTGTGTTGGACAAAAGAGCTTTAAGGAGGTAGAGGCAAGTAAGAAAAGATAATTATATTGCATTTTAGGGTTTACAAAGAAATACTGAGGAGTCGGTATCAATACTCTTGTTACTAAGTTTTTATTTTTACAGTTGAGAAAACTGAAGATGAGATAGAAGATATGATTAGCTTCTGGTTGCCCATCAAATTACAGGTCAGAGACAGGTTTAGAACTCAAATACAACTAATCTCAAATACAACCTTCTTCATACTACTCTAAATTTATTCTATTGTATTCTAAACTACTACTAAATTCATACTATGCTAAAATTAAAAAATTTGGATAAAAAAGGAATGTTCAGAAAATACAAGGCATATTCTGAGGAAAGAGTAGTTCTGTTTGCCTGGAGCATGGTATATACGTGTGTGTGTGTGTGTGTGTGTGTGTGTGTGTGTGTGTGTGTGTGTGTGAGTGGGGGGGGTCCTATCATCATTGTCATTATCCGCAACAAGCATTTATTAAGTACCATCAGTTGGTCAGCAAGAAAAGCCACACAATATTGTGCCAGGACTATCCATTTAGAACTTTGAGGGATTTTCCATTTGATCCAAGATTCTCATTTTCCAAAACTGAAGCTTAAAGAAATGAAGTCACAGAAACAGAATTTGAACTCAGTTCTTTGATATCATACCTTTCCATTGTACCATGTTGACTAAGAAGAGTTTGAACTTTGCTTAGCATGTTATACTGTCACTGATTTGGAGGGAGAGGAGGGAGAGAGAGACAGAGAGAGAGGAATGATGCTGGCATGGACCTTAGAGGAGTCAATTACCTTCATGTTTGTGCATTTTCTTCTGAGTCCTGGGGGTGTTTTCTCTGGAGCCTGTAGTTTCTCAGACCATGGCTATGACATATTTCCCTTCTTTGCTTCTTCCTCAAGGGCACCCTGAAAGCAATGCTCTTTTGTTCAGTGATTTTCTGCACCAGCAATTTCCTCATTTAGGGGCTGAAATGGATGTGCCTCACCTTGGAGAGTGAGAGTCTTGAATCTATTCCCCAAGGTTCAATGTTGACTAGTAGTAGGTCTTGAAGCATATGAAAGGCAGGAAGAGAGGCAACTCTACAGAGAAAGGAGGACTCAATAAGGAGAGTGTTGATTCCAAGGAATAGTTAAGGCAAAGGCTTGCCAGAAAATGGAATAACCAACCAATCTCTTCAGCCAGGGATATCAGAGTAGCTTTGGGGAGGTTTTTTTGCAACTAAATCCTATGGAAAATGCAAAATCAGCAATGTGGTTTCTTCTGTTTTCTTTTAGGCTTGTCAATGGGCATCTTTCATCTTAATGAAAGCTGCACTTGTAGGAATGCAGTGTAAATCAAACTTAACTTGAATTCTAGTCAGGTGCCAAGACAGGAATGGCATGTCCTGTTTGCCGACTAGCTGACAGACCAGAGCACTGAGGGTAAAGGGAAACAGGCCCAGATGTGTCATTCAAGCATTTGAAAGTTGAGAAACATTTATATCAGACTTGAAATCCCAAAATATATAAGAACCACTTCACAATTTATATAGGAAAGATCTAGTAATAGTATCAGTATTTTTCAATCAAATAAAGAATTAACATTTATTATTCCTATGTGCTGAGCATTTTGTTATGCATTAGGGACACAATAAGAGGCAAAAGATAGTACTTCCCCTCCAGAAGCTTACAATCTAATAGAGGAGACAAAATGAAAATATGTACAAAGCAAGCTACATACAGGATAAGTAAGAAATAATCAATAGAGAGGAGATAGCAGAATTAACAGAGAGGAGACAGAATTGAGAGATGATGGGTAAATCTTTAAGTAAAAGATGAGATTATAGATGGGTCTTAAAGGAAACCAAGCTTAATAATCATAACAAAGAAGGGAGAGACTTCTGGTTTGGGGGGTGACCAAAGAAGATGCTCAAAGTTGAAATATAGAGTATTTCCTTCAAGAAAGAGCCAGGAGGCCAATCACTAGATCAAAAAGTACATCTGGGAAGTAAGGTGGAAGATAGGAATGTAGAACCTTTTTTCCTGCTAAGGGTCATTAGGCAATTTAGTTATAATATCATTTGAAGGTCACACAAAATCATCAGTTTAAAAATTAGCCTGCTATATTTCTTCAAACAGTTAATTAATTCACCCTTTTAAAAGCTCCTAGGTTTCTTGAATTTCAAGTCCTACTGTGGTTTTATTGGTAATGCCAGACCAAATGATTTCTCAGACCTTATGTGACCTGTGGTTCGAACATTTCCTGCCCCTGCTGTAAGAAAACTGTATCTAAGGGAATGTTGAAAAAGAAAAAGTTAACTGACCTATGCAATAGATTGGATATGGGGGGGGGGGGTGTCACATGCGAGTTAAAGGATAGTGAGGAGTACCACATGATTCTATGTTGCAAGCTGGAGAATATGGTGTTGTCCTCTATAGTAAAAGAGAAGGCAATGAAGGGGTTTGGGGGAAAGATAATGAGTTCCTTTTTGAACATATTGGTTTAAGATGTTTGGTGGACATCCAGTAGACATATGAAAAATAGTTGGAGCTGAGAGACTGAAGGTCAGCAGTGTCTGAGGCATTTTTCAAGGAATTTTATATTCATTGAAAATTATGATTTTTTACATTACTGTTATGATTTATATTTATGTCATCAGTGCAATTCTCTTCATGGATCCAGCATGACAGCTCATTTATAGCTTATAATCTTGTCAAGTGAACTGAGAGGTTAAATAACATCCCTTGTCCACTGAGCCAGAATGGGTCAGATCTGTAACTACTCCATATTTTAAAGTTTTAGAGAATTGCCTGGGAGATTAAATGACTTGCTCACACCCAGAAGATATCAGAAGCAGGAGCCGAACTCAGATCTTGCCTCCAAAGCTGGTCCTCTCTCTTGTCTGTCATGCTGGGGTCCATTGTTATTATTATTATTATTAATAATACCATTACAATAAACATTTCATAATCGTCTAAAAGATATTAAGATGCTTTTCTTTTATGTAACTTTTAAAAGTCTAAACAAGTAGGTGACTCAAGTATTTCAATCTCCATTTTAAGAATTAAAAACACTGAAACTTAAGAGTATTTGGCATATGGCCTAAAATCTCCTGATTTCAAGTATATTTCTTCATATACCACACTAGTGAAGATTACTTCTAAACTATAGGAAAATACACAAGAACCTCAGGTATAACTGAAAATCATCTTCTTCTAAATGCTCAAATGAATTCATATCTGCTTGCCTAGAAAATCATTGTTGAACCCTGACAAGTCACTATGGGGATTAATTCTTCCTATCTTCATCAATCTTAGAAAATAAATTCTATTCTCATTTAATTGGCCTCATTCCCATAAAATATTTTGTTTTAAATATGTCATATTACTAATGACTCTTTTGGGGAGAGGCTCATTTAAGAAAGCACTTGTTCCAACTTTGAACAATTTTTTAAGCACCAACTTTGTGCTAGGATCATGAGAGAAAGAAAACACACACACACACACACACACACACACACACACACACACACACACAGTGATGGGATTCAGCCGATTTGCACTGGTTTGGCAGAATCAAAACCTAATTTGTCGTTGAGCTTGGTGAACTGATTGTTAAAATGGCACTTGTAATCAGGGTTCTCTCTAAGATGAGTGTCTGAGTAGTTTCCAATGTGGAAATCACAAATTTAAATTCTTTACTCTTTTTTAATGTTCATCTGGCCAACAGCATTTTCTAAACACCTGCAGTAATGTTCATTCCATTCCTAGGTGAAAAAAATTAATGGAGCCATGCTTATAATATTTATTTATTTATTCATTTCTTAAATGAATGATAAAATACTACACTTTGACTCCCCTTTTTTATTTCAGTAATATCAAACAATTTGTTTCCAAGTTGTGTTACCCCCAAAATTCCCGGATACATTATGAAGTATACTGGTGTGCCCTAAATGGTGAAAACAATAGGAAGCTGGGACAAAATGAACCAACAGATATACAGATTTCAAGGGTTATCTTATTGCCCTTTTTGGAAGCCATGAAAGTAGAAGAAAAAAAGAGTTAGAATAGGTAGAATGAATTTCGGTCTTGCATGTTTCAACATTGCTGTGGTCACATGGCTGCTTTCACTCCATTGGGATAAACATGTTTGCTGTGATTATTATAATATAATATAGTTTTCTGTACCTTTTTATTGTTCTTATTTGAGTATTAAATATTTGAGTAATTTTTATTGTTCTTATTTGGATATTAAAGGTTAACCTACCTTTCCTTATATCTTTTTTGCATACTTAAAACAGTCATTAGAGCAAAGAATTAGTTTATTTATTTGAATCCCACCATTGCAAACACACACACATATGTATATACACATATACACAAACATATACATAGAGATCGGAGAGAGACAGAGACAGAGAAAGAGTAAAGACTAAGACAGAGAGACAGAGGTCATTTCTTCCTAAAATAACATAAGCACATTGAGGTAAGGAATTTTTTAAGAATTAAAAAAAGATAAAATACAACATCCATTTCTATAAAAAAACTAGAAAGTATAGGAATAAATGGAATTTTCTTAAAATAATAAGCAGTATCAATCTAAAACCATCAAGAAATATTATATATAATAGGGATAAATTAGAAGTATTTCCAATAAACAAGGATTTCCATTATCACCATTCAGTATAGAATTAGAAATTTTAGCTTTAGCAATAAAAGAAGAAAAATAAATAGAAGGAATCAGAATTGGCAATGAGGAAAACAAAACTTTCATGCCTTGCAGATGATATGATGGTATACTTAGAGAATCAGAGAAAATCATCTTAAAAACTACTTGAACAATTGAAAAATTCAGGAATGAAGCAGAATATGAAATAAGCATGTAAATCATCAGCATATATATACATACATATATATATATATATATATAAAACAAAACTCAAGAACAAGAAATAGAAGGGAATATTTCATTTAAAGTAAGTATAGACAATACTTGGGATAATATAATAAATACTTGGGAATCTCCCCCAAGGCAAGACAAGAAACTGTATGAACATATTATAAAGCTTCTCTAACTCAAATAAACTCAGAGCTAAACAATTGGAATAATGTCAATTGCTCATGATTAGGTCAAGCTAATATAATAAATATGATAATTTTACCCTATTAAATTACTTATTCAGTGCCATACCAATCAAAGTGCCAAATAACTATTTTATTGAGTTAGTAGCAAAATTCTTCTGGAGCAACAAAAGGTCAAGAATATCAAGGGAAATGATGAAAAAAATATTAAGGAAAGTGTACTAGCTCTATCAGATCTAAAACTATACTATAAAGCAGCTCATCAAAACTGCCTGATACTGGTTAAGAAATAAGAGTAATGGATCAGTGGATTAGGATAGATTCAAAAGAAACAGTAGTAAATGATTACAATATCTATTGGCTGACAAATCCAAAGACATTAGCTGCAGGGATAATAATTTACTATTTGACAAAAATTGTTGGGAAAACTGGAAAATAATATGGCAAAAAATAGGCATAATCTCACATCTCATACCCTATACCAAAATAAGGTAAAAATTGGTACAGGATTTAACTTTATAT